>NC_056739.1:1372596281-1372896281 GCF_019279795.1 Protopterus annectens
TTTGGCACTTTGTGTTTTCTTTGAACCTTTAGTGGCATGTCTGTTTGCCTGCACTGGTGTCTTTACCTATCAGCACATGCCTGGATGTGTTCACATTAATGCAGGAGACCTTAATGCTGTGTATATGTCACATATATAGTCATACACAGCCTTAAGGGACATGACCTGTGACCCTGCAGACTTGCTCACAGAAAGTTTTAAATGTATGTGTTTTGCCATATACATCTACATGGCACTGTACAGCAGTATAGCATCCTGCCATGCATTACCTGTGTTGCACATGTGAAACACATGGGACAATGGCTAGCGTGATGGTATTTTCAGGGGTGGATATCAACTATAGCATGTATGGCCATAGTGAACTAGTAGGCTATATGCCCTGGGCCATTTATGAGCCTGGGCTTAAAGGTTACCTAGCTGTAGCCAACTGACAGGTAACTTTCATTGGCCGGTTCAAGCAGTGCCACAGAACTGATCCAGCGGGTTACTGATATATTTGCCATGCGGTCATCACACCATGTCTCAAAGAGGGGCAATGTGCAGCTTTTCTGGACAGGGATGCATAGTATGGCAGGAGTATGTAAAGTGTATGGGACAGGGATCTGTCAGACATGTTATGATCCCTGTACTAGAAAGGTGGATGTCCATGAAGTATGTGTTTATTTGAAATCAGGATGTGTAAGTGTAGCATGTACAATATCTCTGGGTTGGACATAGCTTTATTCAGGGTAGGCATTATTCTACATAGTGGAGCTAGGGTTTGGGAAGGCCAGTGTAGGCCATCTGAACATGGCCAATAACCCTTAAAGGAAATATGTGATATATTATGGGTCACCTGAGTGCTGAGTATGGCTGAACAATGATCTCTATATTCATGGATGGCACCCTGTCATGATTAGGGGTGCCACTTATGACTACCTGACTGGTGTGGTGAAGTGACTATCAAAGGAAAGACTACTGTCCGGCTGCATCCCATACACATACAGTTTCCATTATGTTGACTGCTGCCTAGGTGGTAGTTCATGGGTACAGGGTTTTAACATAGGGGATGACAATGCAATACTTAGCTGTGAGATTGTGGCCATACGTCACACACCACACATCTAACCCACAAAGGCCCTTCTGTATGTTGCCTGCAGCACTCATTGAGGCGACTGTTGTTCCTAGTTCATAGTCATTTGCAAACTTCAGTAGGCAGATGCCTTCTGTGTTAGTCTGTGTGGTATAGATAACAAAGAGGGGGAGTACCAGGAATGAACCCTGTATTACTTTAGCTGGCACTGGTTTGATGTGCGTGTATTAGTCAGACACCTTCTGTAGTGTTGGTTCTGCCAGCGGTCCAGTTGCCAACCAATCCTGTGACATAGGAATATACACCTAGTTTACTGAGTGTAGCTGGAACACAGTATGGGTGATGGTGTCCTAAGACCTGGCAAGGTCAAGATATGCTGTGTGAATCAACTTTACTGTCATCTACATCTGTACTGACTACATCAAATAAGTTGATCAATGTTCATGGCCTTACAGACCAGACTCAGCAGGGTAGTAGAGCACTACTTCCCATTAACAGTGGTGTCTCCCCCTTTGTGGGGTGTGATACCTGTTGCTGTGCACTATTCAGTGTGTACACAGCTTGACATGAAGCTATGATTGAACATGATGTGTATGTGGAGAGCAAATTGTTCTGACATTTGTGTAAAATACACCCTGGGATGTTGACAGGTCCCATGCAAGCTGTATGTATGGCTTTAGAGAGTGCAGCTCATACCTGCATAGTTGTTATTAGAAGGAATGAATTTATAAATATGTGTACCTGTTGGGGAGGGTGTGAGTGGGTTTAGGTCATCCAAGACCCTATCTGAATGAACAAGTGCTATTTCTGTAGGTGCAGTACTTCTCATGCCATAGTGCTATGAAGCACGGCAGGTCTTGTTGTTGCCATTACGATTCATGACACAGCTATAGACTGCTCTGTGCTTGGCCTCATAATAAGTGGCTGATTCATTTCACAGTGGCTTTGTGTGGTTTTATATGGTGTATCTGCATCTTACTGAGGCTGACCAGGGATCACCTCCACTCATGTGTGTTCACTCTTGCAATAGTTTCTACCTTCTGTGGTACAGTTTAAGGCAGGGTACAACCAGTTTGCCTTCCTGTTTGTGTTTGGTTAAATCTTGGTTCTGTTTCAATAGCACAATCACTGCACTTATGTGAGTGCTTAAAGTGCTTTTGTGTTGGATTCAGCATTTGCACATGCATTATCCATCTGCATGGGTGCCATGACAGTCACCACTTCACTCTTAAGAAGCATAACATTGGCTTTAGAGACTGACTATGTGTAGCATACTGTTAGCTCTGTTTGTGTGACTGTGGTGATCCAGGTCATTGTGGTTAATGAAATCCAATATGCATTGAGCACAGGTACATGAGGTGTCTTCCCAGTTCATAATGGGATAGTTGAGAGTAGCCACTATTATGGTTTTCTGTCTCAAACCTAATATTCCCCATTACAGCACAATATGACATTTGGGAATTCTGAGGCATGGTGGGTGATCTGTCACAAGGTGAAATTTGGATTCCACTTTGGCACAAAGGTAGTTGCTCAGCATAATGCATCTGAAGTTATGCAAGTGCAACTAGCGTGGGGGTGTACATATCCTTCAGGAATATGGACACACCTTTGGCTTGTGTGTTCGAATAAAGGATAATGGCCAAGAGGTGAGGTATGTGTTATAACATGGTCATGCAAGGGTGCTCTCCGGAGTGATGAACCATATCTCAGTCACTGCACAGATATGTTCTCCATGTTAAGGATTGACATAAGTGAGTCCATATTGAGTTTCTGAAATGTATCATTGAGTAGCGAGACCCACAGTTTATTGCCTGGCTGTCCCTGTTACAGCAGTGGACTTTCACTTGAAACTTGCATAATGAAGGCACTATAGGGGAAGCATGAGCCGTAGCCAGTATCCAGATTCCCAGGGATGACATGTGCAGGCCCTGTCTGGCAAAGCATCATGGTCTGTCAACCATGTTATCCCAGGCAGAGAGATACTGGATACCCTTTGAATTACACAAGTACATTAGACAATTGTGGAATACAATCCTTTTGTCCCTGCACTGCAGTATCATTCTGGCCAATGGCAGAATGCTATCCAGGCCTTGGGACATACCTGCATGGGCTACAAGACCTGACAATTTCTACATGTGTGTTTCCATGCAGTCCAGGCTACTGCATCACAGGTCCTGCATAACAACATGGAATATGCCAGAGCCATGTGTCTAGTTCAAAAGGTGGTCTGAGAGTATGGGTATGTGGCTAATCATAGCAGACATGCAGCTGACAGTATGTCTGCCCTCGTATAACTTGGTGTATAACATAGTGCTAGGGTTTGCATTCACAAATGAGTGCTGTCAGGCATGTTTCTGGCCACGTGTTCTGAGGAGTGGCATAATTTTTCAAACTATGTCATACAGTTTGTGTATTTTATTGTCTGTCTATTCCAGCTTGGGAGGTCTCTTACTTGGCCAGATACTTAGAAGCCTCTGTGAATGTATGTGATTTCTGGTGGTATGTGTGGGTGTCCTTACTGTGTTATGGTAAGGGTATGTGTTGAGTGTGGTGATGAGATGCATGTGTTAACCTACACCTCATGACTGTCAAGTCCAGTCATGGCTGTAGATTGGACTGCCTTCCAACTTACCTCTACAGCTGCATCCCAGACAATGTCTGGGGTGTGGTGTTAGGTGGATTTGGCAGTGTACATGGCATAGAGATTACATTCCCCCAGGATGGCCACATACACAAAGCTGACATTCGTAAACACCAGTAGCTGACTAGTGGACATGCCTGTATAATCATTCAGTACTACAAGTACCAAGTACTGTATTTAGTTTACTTATTGCTTATGAAGATGTTTTAGATGGTGATGATCACAAGTAAATATTTGTGTTATGGACGTGACAACACTGGCCATTACAGAAACATAGTAGCTAACTTTAGCAGCAATCCTCATCTGAGGAGCACATCATATCCTGATAGTTGATTACAGATGATGCAAGTGTCAACAGGTCTGTATCCTTTTCTGGGTATATACTCACATATCCACCAGAACCATGAGCTCTGTTGGACATGGACACCCACTCCCCAAACAGAGTCAAGTATCAGTAGACTCTGCTGCTACTATCAACATGATCAGGATATAATCAGATAGTGTAAGCCATCACCTATGAAGCAGCTATTACACATGGGCAGCAGTCTCCTACATCTTACACTCCTACTGCAGATGTTACACTGGAGTTAAAGATGATATGCAACTTGTTTCATTACCAATACTGTGTGCAACCTTACATACAGTATTTGCAAGCGGCTGTTAGGTTGGCAATGTTAGGCTACACAAACCTGAAAGTTCAACCAGTGTGTCTCTACTCTCAATATTCACTCTGTAGGTGTGCACATAGCCATTTGGCCCAGCCCTGTAACAAGGGTCACTACACATTTGCATAATATGTACACATGCACAGCTGTTATTGCTTGCAAACGATACTAGAGAGGTGGATATTACATGTCTTATGTGCATGGATAGTTACCTAGCTCTTCCAATTTTCTTTGCTATCATGCTGCTAAACTGTCAGAAGAATACAATTCATATGTATCCTGTTATTGAGTATTGTAATTGCCAATAGACATAACTGTTTGCATAACATAACACAAATGCTATGTAAAATGGAATACAGATCTGCCTAGAATACTATACATTACACAGTTACTGGCATAATATCCCACAATGCAAATCATATTTGCAAAGTAAGCCCACCTTTGACATGTTCATCTCACTAATACACCCATACATATGTCTACTGTAACAATATATCAACATATACTATCCCCTGTTATAGCACATACTTGTTGGACCAACCCTGACAATGACAGTGGCTGGAAAAGAATTGATGAATTCCAAGCCCATATATATCATCCCTTGTGGTGTATGAGGAGTTTGCCTTGTGACCTACAGCAGTACACACATATTACTACTGCTCAAAAATACATCACTACAAGATAGCTATTTCCACTATATGCATTGATTACACTGTAATTATTACAGAACAGGTACTACATACACAGACATAGTAAAAGTTATACATACCTTATTGGTAATTGGAGGTGTTATTGACTGGTATTTTAATCTTTTTGGGTTTGTGTTTCAATCTTCTGTTGGGTATTTTGTACTGTTCTGCAGGTATATACAGATGGTTTGAATGTGTGACAAGCCATCCTTTTTTAGTTAGAGATTGGTAACATGTGCTATCCTGATCAACAATTGGTATTCCAAAGTAGTTAATTACATGCACATCAGCTGTGCAGCTACTCCATTAGCCAATATCATGGCAACAGTGGAGTATAATTGAGTACTCCACTTGGGCATTGTCCCTTTGCCTTACTTGTGAGGAAGACAGCCTGGAAGTTTTGTCTGAAATCTATTGCAACAGCTGTATGCCTAGAAGATTTAGTCTAAATGTGAGTACTGCTGTTATATTTCTGAACATTGCTACTTGTGCAGGGTTTGTCTGTACCTAATACTTCTGCATATGTTTCAGTCTGGCCAGGATGTTTGACCAGCTCAAGACTGTATGGCTATGCATATAATGGTAGGGGGTTTACAGTGTGCTCCCCAGACATCTCTAGTTTGGTGTAAATGTGTATAATACTGTGCTGATAATCAGTAATTGGTAACACTTCCTGGTGTAATTACTTTTCAACCCTCTGAAACAGGATTAGTTCAAACAAACCCTATAACATCAGCAGCTGTTCCATTGTATAACAGCAACTATTTCACATAGGGCCATGTTAGTGTGGCTCTGTCCAGGTATGTCAAGGTTTCAGCAGATGTCACACAGTGGGTGAATAATTGGTTCTGGTATGACAGTATGTATTGTTGCAATTAGTTTGGGTGTGGGGGAGATGTTGGTGGGTGTACATAGCAGATGCAGGTGTGTAGGAACTGCTTTTATACATATTCTATATGTGTGTGGGGGTTCTTTCCCTATGTGATCACCTTTCCCTTAGTGGACTAATACTATGGTAATTGCAGGCTGATTCATTAAGGCACTGTTAAATGCTTCCTGTATAGCATGCAGGTAATGTTAGTCCTTGAATCCTTTTGATAATACATCAGAATGCAACTAAGTTTTGCTAAATGAAAGATGTCTGTATTTCTGTCATGGATATTTGCAGACATTGTAGTTGTGTTGGTGACTAGCCCTATTTGGCTCATGTCCATAAAACATATTTGTAATAGTGTATCGGCATATACTCTTCATATGTTATGCTCATATTGTTTGGGGGTGGCAGAATGTGTGATTGCTATGGTCCATGTTATACTCAGATTTGAACACTTCAGATGCTGTATACACACATGTATGTATGTATGTATATATATATATATATATATATATATATATATATATATATATATATATATATATATATATATATATATATCTAGGTCTACTTCGTTAGAACCAAAGACTACAACACTGAATCCCACATCACCGAGACCAGAAGGACGAAACCCCGGAACACTGAAAAGTGCGAAATTCAAAACCCCGATATTACGGGATTTTGATTTAGTGCTTTTGGTGTTCCTCTGTAGATAAGTATGTATGTGTAAGTATATTTGTGAGGGGTATTGCTGTGTGTAAGTGTGGGGCGGCCACGGTGGAGCAGTGGTTAGCATTGCCGCCTCACAGCAAGAGGTTCTCCGGTTCGATCCCCGGCTGGGGTGCCATCTGTGCGGAGTTTGCATGTCCTCCCTGTGGTCGTGTGGGTTTCCTCCGGGTGCTCCGGTTTCCTACCACATCCCAAAGACATGCTGCAGGTGGATTGGCCACTCTAAATTGGCCCTAGGTGTGCGTGTGAGTGTGCCTTCTGTGGAAGGTTGGGCACCGGGCTGGCAACTCGACACCGTAAAACTCCACTGCCATTCAATGTGCGGACAAGGTGATCCGCTGTGGTGACCCCTGACCGGGAAAAAGCCGAAAGAAGAAGAAGAAGAAGATTGCTGTGTGTGTGTGTGTGTGTGTGCGTGATGGACTGTAATGTGTGGGCGTGTGTTAGCTTTGTGTGTCTGTTTGTGCGATCTCGGAGTTAGAATATTAAAGTAGGGGGGCTGTGGGGGGTGCAGGGGGTTGCCCCCCTGCTTATCTCTTGTGTGTTTGGTAGTTTGGGGCAGTTGTGTGTGTTTGTTTGTGTGTGTTTTGCAGTTACGCCGTTTTCGGTGTTCTGTGGTTTCATGATTCTGGTCTCGGTGTTGTGGGTTTTGGTGTTGTGGTCTTTTGTTCTTACGAAGTAGACCCATAATGATACCAAAATATAAGGACAAAATGATTGACTTCAACAATTGGCTAAGCTTCTGCTGTCATTCAAAGGGGATCCAGTATCTGTCTGCCTGGGACGACATGATCGACAGACCACGATGCTTTGCCAGAGATGGTCTGCACCTGTCGCCCCCGGGATTCAGGTTACTGGCTAAGGCTCTTGCCACCCCTATAGTGCCTTTTTTAGGCAAATTCAAAGGACAAAACCACCACCATAACAAGTACAAGCATGCAAAATCTGAAGGTAATGCTACTTAATGCTAGAAGTCTAAACCTCAATATGCACTCTCTCGAGGCACTGCTGAAAATGGAGAACATCGATATCTGTGCAGTAACTGAGACCTGGTTCAAGGCTCCAGAGAGCACCCCTGCAATACCAGGCTAAATCTCTTACCACACTTTTCGACCACAAAACCAGGATCGAAACACTAAAGGTGGAGGAGTGTCATATTCACCAAGGATATTCACACCACCAGGTTAGTTGCCCAACACAATGCGTCTGAAATTCTCCAGGTGCAACTAACACTAGGTAAGACTGCAATCCAAATTGTAGCTTGCTACAGATCCCCCACTATGCCCCAAGATTATCACTACACCTTTCTAAACATACTGGAAAAATATTAATGTACAACCAAACACCCTAATACTGGGTGATTTCAACTACCCTGCCATTAACTGGGAAAACTACTCATGTACCAACACCTTTGCCCAACGGTTCTTGGAATTCATAAATTTCAATGCCCTGGATCAACTAATCCATAGTACCACCAGGGGCTCCAATATCCTAGATCTGGTCATTATCAACATGGGAAATCGATGCTCCACACCTATGGTCACCCCCTCATTGGTCAGGTCAGACCATAAGCTAATCACCCTTAACATCCACATCCCACCACCACCCCCCCCAGTAAGGAAACCTTCATAAAAAAGCTTCTCCAAAGCCAACTTCATGTTACTCAAGTCAGAAGTTACAAACTTCATGACACCCATGCAGACTGGAACTGAAAGTTCGACTGCTGAGTCCTACACTAAGGCACTGTATGAGCACATCCACTCATGCATGATTCGTGCCATCCCAAATAGAACCAAGATGCTCTCCTCCAAAAAAAGGAAGCCAATCTGGTGGTCCCCTGCCAAAAACAAACTTTACAAGAAAAGGAAGAAACTGTTGCAGAAAAGAAGAAAATCCCAGGATGCAAAAAACTCTCTTACCAGCCTCAGTAAGAAGCTGGAATCCCTCATAAAATCCTCCAAAGCTAGCTACGAAAATAAAATTGCCAAAGATTCCAAAGACAACCACAAAGCATTCTATAACTATGTCGAGAATCTAAATGGCAATGCTCAGAGCTGTTCTGAGCTACAACAGAATGGCATTAAATATACTGATCCCAAGGATATTTCCAATATCTTGGCAGATCGATTCAGTGCCAACTTCACCCCCCCTCTCACCCCCTAAATGGCCCGTCTCAATACCGGAGGATTGCCAAATTCCAGTATTAATGGCCACACAGGTAAAAATAAAAAATGCACTCTCCAAAGCTAAGAATACAGCATACATGGGACCAGATGACATCCCAGGCTGTGTACTACATGAACTACAAAATGAACTGGCGCCTCACCTAAGTGTCATGTTTAATTATACCCTCATCTCAGGCTTCATACCCACTGAGTGGCGCACTGCTACAGGTATCTCACTCCACAAGGGGGGATCCACCTTGGATCTCGGGAACTACCGCCCCATCAGCTGACGAGCCTGATCTGCAAGGCCATGGAACGTATTATCATGGAACTTATAAAACAAAGACATTGGCAACCTTAAAACACTGGACCCCACCCAGTTTGGGTTTGTGAAGGGCCGATCTTGTCTTCTGAACTTGATTGACTTCTTCGAATCAGTCTCCAGAGCCGTGGACGAGGGTAAGGCAGTCCACACAGCCTATCTGGACCTCACTAAGGCCTTTGACACCATCCCCCCTCTGGAATCATAGATAAACTTACTAAGCTGGGCATTAATCCCTACATCACTCGATGGGTTGCCAACTGGCTTACTGACAGAACCCACACTGTAAAAGTAGCTGACTTCAAATCCAGCTCCAGACAAGTGACAAGTGGAGTACCTCAGGGTTCAGTACTGGGACCTCTCTTGTTTGGCATGTACTTCTCTGAGGGACTCTGGCTAACAAAATTCGCAGATGACTGCAAGCTGGGAGCCATTATTGAATACCCAAATGATGTGGATACACTACAAAAGGGCATTACAGAAACAGATGCTTGGTGCCAGAGCCATGGGCTCAAGCTCAATGCCAAGAAATGTATAGTTATCCCCTTTGGGAAAAAACTTGTACCCGTGAATTATCACATAGGTGGCAGTACACTAAACACCGAAAGTGTGATAAGAGACTTAGGGACACAGGTGGACAGTGGTCTCACCTTCAATAACCACATCACCACAACGGTCTGTAAATCCTTCGATGTGGCACACCTCATCACTAAGGGCTTTTCATCCAGGTCATTGTTCCACTGTACTCATCCCTCTTTAGACCCATTATAGAATATAATGCCCCATTTGGTATGTAACTCTCAAGACATCTGCAACAACTGGAAAGGCCGCAGAAATACCTCACTAAAAAAATCACAGGCCTAAAGCAGATGCCCTATGCTGACCATCTTAAAAAACTCCACCTATACTCTGTCGCATATCGTCTACTCCAAGGCGATCTCTGCTTAACATACAATGCCATGTCAAACCCAGAGCTATTGGACATGCTACACTTAAAGAAATCCCAATCCCTCAGAGCCACACACTCCAGGGATCTAAACTTTGTCATCACAATAAACAAAACATGCTGGAGGGATAGGTTCCTGACCCAGAGACTCCCCAGACTCTGGAATAGACTGCCCATACATGTCAAGCAGAGTGCCTCTTTGGCCCTCTTCAAAAGGAACCTTGATGATTGGATGGGAGAAAGGAAATTCATCCCGGGGATCATGTCAGTCGCCCTGCTTGATAGGGGTCCAGGGAGTTAAATAGTGTGGGAAGAAATAGCCAGGGAATTGTTATGGCTAGGCTTGTATAGGCCCTAGGGCCGATAGCCTAGTGCCAACCTATGAGCCTATGAACATATATATATATATATATATATATATATATATATATATATATATAGATATGTAATATATATTATTGCATACGTTTATATGTACCTCCATAGATGTGCAGATGTTTTTAACCTATCTGTATATCTACATATATGTATATCTCTATATATCGATGTGTATCTATCTCTCTCTCTCTATATATATATATATATATATATATATAATATATATATATATATATATATATATATATATATATATATATATATATATATATATATATATATATATATATATATATGTACATCTGTATATATATATATATATATATATATATATATATATATATATATATATATATAGCATACACCTTTCATTGGGTACATGGCGGTTTGTCCTATTTCCACACAGTCCTCCCTTTTGTGTTTTATCCTGTCTGCATACACAGCTGGCATAGGTGCATCTCAGGTAGCCTAGTGGTAGGTTACTCTGAGGATGGTGGACATGGTTGTGGGTTCTAATCCTGGAAGTGGTTATTATTTTACCTCTCAGAGCAGGCACTGGTAGGGAAAGTGTGATTAACACACATTTAAGCAGTTGTAAGCAAGTTTGCCCATAGTCTGCATGATGGTAAGCAAAGGTTACACCTGTGAAGAGCTTATCCATTTAACCGTGTTTAAGCACTGCTTACCATCGCGCACACCCACGCAAAACTGCTTACAACTGCTTAAATGTGCCTTAATCAACCTGCATCCAACAGCCCTTTCCTGGCCCTCAAAATAAATTCACAGCCCTTGAACCCGGGAACATGAACACCTCAGTCACTGACTTTACCACTAAGGCATCTGAGATATGTATAAATGTTATGGTTTTTAGAATATATATTTTACTATGGGTATTCCTCACTACTGAAAACAAATGTGACAGTCAGTTGGTGTACATATGTATGATACATGTTAATGTCCATATGTTTGTGGAATTAAGTGTTGCAATGTGACCTGACAGGGTGTATTAGGGATGAGAATGGTTCTTATTTTGTGTCCTTTTTTTATTGTTTCCAAACTCCATGTATACACCTCCAGTTCACTTATTGAACATCCAACCCAGGCTCTCCTTGATGCATAATTTCATTACCCATCATTCCTCCCCCACCCCAAACTCCACATACACAACAACCATCCCTTCTATGGTGAATTAAGTTAATCTTAATAGTTATAATGTCAGAGCTGCATGTGTTTTGTGTATACTTCAATTCCTTTGGATTGCTTGTGTGTCACGAAATGTGTTCATAGATGTTTGTATATATGGCTGTAGATGTAACTATATATATATATATATATATATATATATATATATATGTGTGTGCACACATCACTGAAATGTATATGTATGTATATATATATATATATATATATATATATATATATATATATATATATTTAGTATTAATTGTTAATTATACATATGTAGATTTGTATATGTTGATTCACAAACTACAGTACATTACAATGTACTGTACATATGTACACAAAGTGACTGTCCCATTTGTAGTCAGTACTGTGGAATGCCTATAGTACAAGGTGTAGTCTAAAAACCATGCAGCATGTATACAGTTCAGATGGCTTTGTGGTAAGTCCCATGACTATGGTGTTCATGCTCCAGGGTTCAAGACCTGCGATGCTTTAAAAATGTTTTTTACTCCAGAATAAGGCTCTTTTAAGCAGTTGTAAGCATGTTTAAAAGTGTTTGTGAGACATTAAAGCAGCAGTTAAACACAGTTAAAAGAAATTTAAAAAGTATAACTGGTGCACGCAAACATGGTCACAGCTGCTAACTACTCAGGATATATATATTTCAGTGTAGTAACATCTCTCTATGTGCTTACATAACATTACAATCTCTGTTGACTTTACTCTCCAGCACAAATGGGTTTATATGAGTGTTTCAAATGTTTATTATACTGAAGATTACTACCTAAAGATACAAGCTGTGGTTAAGGTATACTTTTTAATATGAAAGACATCTCTGACTTTATTGGGATTTGAACCATGACTGCACAGATACAATGCAAATGCTGTAACCATTACACTATTGACATTAACATTGCTTCTGCCTATTTCACTGTTTAGATGATTTCTATTTGTAAGCTAGGCTAAGCAAAGGACGGAGGCATGCAAACCCACTGAGCTTCACTTACTCTTGAAATAAAAACATAACAAATGAAATGAGAGACTATACATTATAGGTTCATAGTTTCATAGGTTGGTACTGGGCTGTCTGCCCGAAGGCATATATTAGCCCAGCCATGTTGTGCGGCATTCACCGCCCCTTTAGTAGTTCCCTAGACCCTTGTACTAGCAGCTAGTACCCTTGGCCCCTATCTAGTAGTACTGTTGGTGTGATCCCCGATGTGAACTTTCTGTTCCCCATCCACTCATCAAGGTTCCTCTTGAAGAGTGATAGTGAGGGGCTCTGTCTTATGTAGATCGGGACCCTGTTTCATAGTAAGGAAAGTCTCTGTGAAGGGAATCTATCCCTCCAGCATGTTCTATTCATTGTTGTGTTGAGGTTTATATCCCTAGAGCGTGTAGCTCGAGTAGATTTGGTTTTGCTAAGATGGAGCATGTTCAACAATTCTGGGTTGGACATGGCTCTCTACATTAACTACATTAGGCATAGCCCCTCATTGACACACTTCAAGAGAAACCTTGATGTGTAAATGGGTAACAGATATACACCCCTGGGATCATATGTCACAGAACCATACAGCCAGGGGGAGGGGGAACCCCTCCAATTTTATAGCTGCAAGACCTGTTGGGGAAATTGAATGGTGTTGAGTTTTCATGTTAACATGCCCTTTTTAGATCACTAAGTGCCCCTATCACCCTCCACCACCCCAGTCTTCAACAGCTTCTGGCAACTCTGCCTGGAATCACTTCATTGGCTATGCTTGACAGAGGCTGAGTTACTTCATCAATGGTGCAGAGAAAGCCAACACACTGTAGCTATGTTTCTAAATGCCCTTGGGCAGATAGCCTACTACCTATCTGTGAACCTCTAAAGTGCAGGCCATCACAGAAATAATATGTGAATAAACAGAGCATTCAGATCACAATATACAGTGAGAAATCACCATGTAGTCAGAAAACAGTTAAGTACAGCAAGAAAATACAGAACACTGATACTTAATCACACCAAAAGTCTATCTTGGAAGCTAGAAGACTTGTATCAGTTTAAGGCTTTCTGTTGCTTACCAGTAGGTTACCTACAGGAAAGATGAGAAACAAGCACAGATGGGAAACATGCATGCAACAATACCATACCGGCTTGCATCTGTCAGCCTTAGGCTTTTGAATACTGGCCAAGGCTCTTGGCGCCCCATGGTACCTTTTTTAGACAAGGCTGAAAGGTGAATCCCACCTCCGTAATCAGCACAATAGAAAAGTCATTGTGGGTTATGCTACTCAATGCCAGGAGTTGTAATCACAAAATGCATGCACTCACAGCACTCCTCAGTATGGACAACGTCAGCATCTGTGCAGTAATTGAAACCTGTTTTAAGGCTCCTGAGAGCACACCAGCAATACCGGACTACAACTCGTACCACACATATCGGCCACAGAACATGGACTGACACAGACATGGGGGGGTGTATCCGTATTCATCAGGGATACCTACACCTCCAGGTTAGTGGGGCAGCATGATACCTCTGAGATCATCCATGTGCAGCTAACATCAACCACAACTGCAATGCAAACTTTGGCCTGCTACAGATTACCCTCCATGACCCAGGACCACCACTCCACCTACCTGGAGACAGTGGAAAACATGACAGTCATACCGAACACCCTGGTATTGGTTGATGTCAACTATCCTAACATTAACTGGAAAACTTACTGGAGTACTCACTTCCAGGCCCATTGCTTCCTGGAATTTATCACCTCAAATGCCCTGTATCAGATGGTAAACTCCCCAACCAGAGGTGGAAGCATACTAGAAGTGGTAATCACCAACATGGGTGACAGGTGCCCCACAGCAGAGATAAACTGGTCACTGGTTAGATCTGACCATGAACTATTCACTGATGATTTCCACACCCAACCATCTCCCCCACCCAAGGAAACCACAGTGAAAACCTTTCCTACAGCTAACTTCACACTACTAAAGACAGAGGTGGGTGGTTTCACAGGCCCCACGCTAAGGGAAAACACTGCTCAAGATACAGAAAGATTTACAAATGCACTCTATATGCACCTACAAGGATGTATGGATTGTGCCATCACTGGTAAACTAAGACTCGCTCCTCCAAGACAAGGACAGCAGTCTGGTGGACCCCTGCAATAAACAGGCTATACAACAGAAGTAGGACAGTAGTCCAGAAAAACAGCAAATCCCAAGAAGGACAGACATCCGTGACCAGTATTAGTAAGAAACTTAGGTCCCTCATGAAATCATCCAAGGCTAACTTCAACAGGAAAATAGCCAAGAATTCAAAAGATAACCCCAAAGCCTTCTAAGTGGTAACTCACAGATTTGCGCCGTACCGGTGCAATATAGCACAAAATATACTGAACCTACTGATATTGCCAACATCCTTGCAGATACATTCAGTGCAAACTTCACCCCCTAAAGAGCCCACAACAATACCCGAAAAGTACAATATCCCAGACATCAGAGGCACACAGGTGGAAATAGCCCTATCAAAAGGCGAAACACAACATCAAAGGAGGCAGATGGTGCCCCAGACTGCATCTTGCAAACACTAACCCCCCACTTAATTAAGCTTTTCAACCTCAGCCTCTACACAGGCTACATGCCCATACAATGGTGCATAGCAATGGTTATTCCACTCCACCAAGGTGGAAACACAATTGACCATGGTAACTACCACCCCATAAGCCTGACTAGCCTGGTCTGCAAAGCTATGGAGCGCATCAGCATGGCACTCATTAACAAAGACATTGGTAACCTCCAAATACTTGACCCAACCCAGGTCAGCTTGGTTGAGTGCAGATCATGCCTACTGAATCTGTTTGACGTCTTGCAGACAGTCACTGAGGCATTAGATGAGGGGAGAGGTGGTTCTCACATACTACCTGGACCTCGCCAAGACTTCTGACATCATTCCTCACTCAGGTATTATTGATAAACTCACCAGCCTGTACATAAACCCAGACATCACAGGATGGGTTGCCAACAGGCTTACACACAGAACCCACATGGTAAGACTAGCAGCCACCAGGTCCAACTCTTAACCAGTCACAACTTATGTCCCACAGGACTCAGTCCTGGGACCCCTACTGTTTGGTATATACTTCTCAGAGGTACAGGCAAACACAGGTGGACTATGGCAGACCATGTTTGGCAATGACTGCAAACTGGGAGCCATAATTGACAGCCCAGCTGACACAGACATCCTTCAAAGGACCTCACAGAGACCGACACAGGGTGTCAAAGTCATGACCTCAAGCTAAGTGCCACAAAATGCATGGTCATTCCATTTGGGAAAAACTAAACACCCACATATTAACACATAAGTGGCAGCCACCTTAATACAGACAAGGTAATAGGGGATCTGGGGACTAAGGTAGATAGTAATCTCTCCTTTGATAATCACATCTCCAAAGTAGTTAGAACATCCTTCTGTGTAGGCCATCTGATTACTAAAGAGTTCGCATCTAGACATACTGGGGTTATAGTGCCCCTTAACTCGTCACTCATCAGTCCCATCATAGAGTATAATAACCCATTTGGGATGTACCTCAGAAAACACTTCCAACAGTTGGAAGGACCACAAACGTACCTCGCCAAGAGGATTACTGGCCTCCAACATATGTCCTATGCAGCCAGACTGAATAAACTCCTGCTTTACTCAGTGTCATCTCATTTACTCGGAAATGATCTCTGCTGGCCTACAAAGCCATGTCCCACTCAGGCTTAATGGATATGCTCCACCTATGGGAATTCATGTCACAGTGAGCCACATGCTGTATTAAACTTTGCCACAACAATAACTAGAAAATGCTGGGGGGACAGATTCCTGTCACAGAAACTCCCCATGCTTTGGAACAATATCCCTAATTACATTATACAGAGCCCCTCACTAACACTCTTCAAGAGAAACCTTGAAGAGTGGATGGGGAACAGTAGATACACCCCAGGGATCCTGCCATTGGCTCTGCTCCACAGAGGGACAGTTAATTAATCAATGGGGTGGCAAAACCTGACACATTTTGGCTAGGCTTATGTATGCTCTCGGGCAGTTAGCCAAGTACCTACCTATGAACCTATGAACCTATACATACAATAGCAGCACATGCTGATAGCTTAATTTACTGTTCAGGTGTTGACTTACCTTGTGCCAATAGCAGTTGTGTGTGCAATAGTTGAGGGTTGCCTATGTTGGATGCACACAGTAGACTGCCTATACATGACAATTTGCAGGTAGTCTTGTGTGTGTGCCATCCATTTTTACTGTGTGTGTAGGTGGAGAAAGGTGTCAGTCCCTAGGTGCCTACACTGTCAGTGTGTGTGCTATACGTTCCCTCCTTGCCAAGGCATGGGCATACTGGGCACGTCTCTGTCTGCCTACTGGGGCTGGCTCAGGGTGTTTGTGGTCTGAGTACCTCTGTGCCTGTGGGGCCCTTGGCAAAGGTGGTGGGCTGTGAGGGCCTTCACCATTCTGTCCCTGCTGCAGCTGTTTCCACAGGATCATATTGTGTAGCATGGCACATACTATGAAGATGTGGCACACGTGCCTGGAGAGTACTGCAAGGCTCCATCAGATATGTCCAAGCAACGGAACCATGATTTAAGCATCCCAAACACATGTTCTATGATGATTCTGGTTGGTGCGTGTGCCTCATTATGGCATTCTTGCATGAGTGTGTGTGCATTTCTGATGAGAGTCATCATCCAGAGTTCCAGTGCATAGCCAGCATCCTCCACCAGGTGGCCATATGGGATGTCCACCCTGGCAAATACCTGATACAGCTGTGAGGCATGCCAGATATGGGAGCTGTGATAGCTTCCAGGGCTGCCAGTACACACATCCATTATAATGCCCTGGACATTGCACATGACCTGGCAGTGATGGAGGGGTATCCCTTGCAGTTTATGTAGCTCCTACCCTGCTCACTGGGTGGTGACTTGATGTGTATGTGCATGCAGTCTATTGCACCCAGTACCTTGTGGTATTCTGCCACAATGTGGAAGAGATGCATATTGCTGGTCAGCTCCTCCTGCGTTCGGGGGAAGTATATGTGCTCATTGGCATGTGGTAACATGGCATCCAGGAAATGGTGAAGTACCCTGGATGCTGATGCCTGTGAGATCCCCATGATATCCCCAGTTGGCCTTTGAAAGGTACCTGTGGCTAGTATTCTCAGGCTTACACATACCTTTGTATCCACTGGGATGGGTTCTCCTCTGTTTGTTCTGGCTCTGAGGTGTGGCCGGCACAGCTCCACAAGTTGCTGTAGGGTGTCTCTGTCCACCCTGTAATGCTCTACTATCTCCAGATCATGTAGCCTCTGGTAGGTTACCCTGGGTCTGAACACTCTCCTCCTCCTCTGCTGCCTGAGGTGGTTGTCAGCATTATCCTCCACACCACCTTCAGTCTCCAACACATGCTGGTGGATCAAAGCTATGGCAGCCCCTAACATGTGCATATTAAAAGTTCCCTGTATGTATACACCAATGGTGCAGAGTGTATGGGAATACACAAGTATGTGTGAGGTGCTTTCACAATTTATACTATTGTGCTATGGATGCTGCTGATGTCATTGGCTGTATATGAGCAATTCCAGCTGCAGGGTATCTTACTTATGGGTTTTAAAATGAGTACTGCAAGTGTGGGGCCTGTAGTGTGGAGTTATGCTTGCCTGCCTTGATTAATCTGTTGCCCTTTAATTCCCTTTTAAATCTGGATCCCCTCCCATTGTCAGGCATGCATCCACCTGCCAGCTTTCTTGTTTTGTACTTTCCCTACCCAGTCATGTGTTGCAAAATGTGTTTTGTAGCTGATATAATGCAATTCTGCTTTGTTCTGCTGTGACACTTTAATATTTTCTTTGCAGTACAGCCCCTCCCCTTTCCTGTTCTGCAGGTAGCTGCTTGCAGCCTTATTAGCTGTTGTCAATGGCCCACTGTAGGTTCTTAGGTGTTAATTAGTCATTTGTACTCCAATTTCCCTGCTGCAGCATTTCCTTATTTTTTTCCTATATCCTTCCTGTTTCAGCTCCAGTGCGTACTGCGCAAACACGTTTACCGGGTTTAAGTGCATTTTAATCTCCGTTCACATGCATACTTGGTTACCTTGTGTACTCTCAGCTAAGCAAAGCTAAAGCCAGTTCAACACACCCCTTTCCTGCAGCTTTGCTTAACTACGGGCAAACCGGGTTAGCAATGCTCCAATGTGTTTACAGCAAAGGTGATACACCCCTCTCTTGATGTCATCTTTATCTCATGGGCACACCTTGGTGTTATAACGCTACGCTGTGAGGTGCATCCTTACACCAGCGGGGTATCTGTGATTCAATATAACTCCTCTCATTTGCATGAGATTGCCTACTAATTCCTAGATACCGCGCATAACACTGACACAGCCCCTTAGTAACCCTTGCACCATGGTGTGGTGTAACATGCCTGCCATTGACTATTATGGGGAAATCCTGATATGTGTTACATTGCAGTTTTATTCTATATTTTTTCTATTTTCCTTGCGATCCCATTTGCGTGCCGCTGCCCTACACTTAAACTTTGCTATAGTGCGAAAAAAAATTAAATGTTATTTTTATATTTTGTACATGTTTTTTATGCCAATAGCTATATATTTAGCCATTGGTATATATTAACAATATAATACATGTATTTGGCCAGCTGTCATGGCTCCAATGTTATGTTTGCAAAAATGTAAACCTTTTTTTATGGTTTACATTTCTGCATGCTTACACTACACCTGCACCACTTCCTGGATCGCTAAATATCTTCATTTGCATGCTACACTGCTGCAAATGGGGTAATTAGCATACAGGTGCCGGGAGCTGTGCTGGTGTAGCGTACGCAGGTAGTGCACGTGGAAACAGCTCATACCTGGATCGCTCGCCGGCCATATTTGGTGTTGGAATGCCAACGCTATGCCTGCACCTGGTGCAAGCTTTGTGAATCCCAGGGTGAGTGTACATGATATGTATCCATTTTTGTGTTTTCTAGTCACTCAGAAAGATTACATTAAGTGTACATGTAGTCTACACTTTGTGGTAACCTTTATGAATCCCTGTCAATATTTAAAGCAGCAAAAATATCAGTAGGAAAACTAAAATTAGGAGGAAGAAGGTGTGTATGTCTGTATTGTCTGTTCCTCAGAACAGTGTACACTTAGTGTAGGCTTTATTGAATCCATCCCTTAGATATTACAAAATGTGCTAAATTAAGATTTACATATTAAAATGTTAAGTAATATATTAAATTCCTATGTAAAATTCCTGATTAAAATATTAAGTAGTAAAATGCTTTTATTAAATTTAATTAGGGTCAAATAGTCTGGGGTCAAAACATCTGGGGTCAAACTGTCCAATAAATATTCTCATAGACAATAAATGTGAATTTTAATATGAAAGTGTATCCAATTGCATTGGGGTCAAACTGTCCAGAGTCAAAATGTCCTGCTTCCAGTTAAGGAACAGCTTTGGCTGAAATGCCATGCTTTGTCAAGCTGAAGTATTTATGAACTATTTAGTTCACCAGTATAGAGAACATTATCCGGAAAATGCTTTCATGTTTTCTAAATTTTTTGGCTTAATAAAGGCTAGCACAAATGTTCTCTGTAATTTTTGACAATGATCTGAGGTATGGCAGCAAAATGCTGGGCACCAGGAGGCATATATTTCTCTGCAAATGTGATGCTCATTATAGCATCAGAGGTATCTGGGTCTATGCTCAGCCATCGAATGGAACTTCCATTGAACAACTGAACAATGAACCCCATCCATTAAACTTTCATTCAGCAAATGTTCATTTCATCGACGGGGAAAGTAATTAGTTGACCATCACTTCCCCATGTGCCCCACCACAGTATTTCAAATTCACCCAGGTGGGAGACTTCAGCCCCCCACCCCCCTAACTATATATACCAACTCCAAGACCACACTACAGCAGGGAAAAGAGCAGATGGGAAAGTGGTCGCCAACTAGTTACTTTCCCCATTAATGAAATGAATGTTCACTAAATGAAGATTTGATGGATAGTGTTCGATGTTCAGCCATTCGATGGAAGTTCCATTCCATGACTGAAGATAGACCCAAGGTACCCTACTTATAATGTAGAGTAGAGAGTCAATTATCAGAACTAATTGGGACCTAGGGTAGTTTGGATAATCAAACTGTTTCGATAATCAAACATATAACTGAACTGGATAAAACACTTGTAAAAATGTTTTTGATGAACATTAAACAAGAAAAATAAAACAAATTAACGGTACAGTACAGGTATATTATTGTACTGTAGTTACATATTTATTTGCCAAGCTACAGCATAAGAGGTACCAAACAGGAGTTACTAGGACATTCTCAAGACTGCAGCATCCCCCCCCCCTTAAAGTACAACACAGTACAATATTAGCAATTCATCTATGTACTGTGGGGGTAGAACCCACAGCCTTTTGCACCAAAAGGTAAGTATACTACCTGTTGTGCTACTAACAACACTCTTAAACATTTTGGCATAATAGTGATATCATTTGCTAAGCAACAGTTGCCCATTGTAAACAGACTTGGCATAAGCAGCACTAAACTTATCCTCTCCTGAAGTTCTCAGGTCCTTGTAAAATGCACTCGACTCTCACTTTCTTGTAAAATGCACTTGACATTCAGCTATATCTCTCAGCTTTATAGCACAAGAAATCTGGAAAAGCCAAAATTTATGGGGGGAGACAAAGGCCCAAACTCAGGGATACATTTTAAATATTGCTTGTATAATCTTAGAAAGTTGTTAGAATAAAATGTTTTGTGTTAACATGCATTTCCTAAAAGATGGGAAGACTGAAACTTAAATGGGTGTCATTATTTAGTGAATTCAGTCTTCACTGATTTGCCAGGAAAAAAACACAGATTTTAAGAGGAACAGGCCAAAAGTATGCACCAAAAATGTTAGACATTCTGTGAAAATCTGGACATTTGAGAGCTATGTACTCAACTCCTTGAAACACAAGTGGTGATGGGGTAGAGAATTCAGGCTGTTGCTGTTCCTTGTACCTAAGGTATAGGGTTTGAGCTTGAGCAAAGTAACTCTAACCACCAATTGTCCCTAAATGGGGCATTACACACACACACACACACACACACACACACACACACACACACACACACACACACACACACACATGCGCGCAAGCCACTCTATTGTATATATTAGGGGAGGTTGATGTACTGTTGAAGAATTAGATTTTACTTTTGAACTTATCACTTATGATTTCTACCTCTAAAGGTTTTCATTCCGGCCTTAAAGAAATGCAGCACAAACTGTTGGCAACAGCTGATACTTTTCTTCCTCTCTTCTGTCTTCACACAAAACTGCAAAAACTGCACTGAATGACAGTAAATATGTATATATGCACACTGCTTTCAACACACAATGTAATAAACCTGCAGAACTTATCATTTGTCAAAAAGAAATTTCACTAACTACTGAAACCAGTTAGAAAAGGAAAACCTTATTCTTTTTCCGACTGGTAACATACACAAAGACTACCGAAGAACAGACATACTTTGTCTGAATAATGGTACTGTCATGGAATGGATGCTTAGTAACCTAATATAAAGGACCGAGGGCAGGGACATTAGTAAGGATAGGGTTTGCATGCATGAGTGCCAAACAGCCTTTCCCTAACAATACCTCTACACAAGATAGACACAGACAAACAACATGCAAAAGTTATTGCCTTACCTAACCTTTATTGTAACCATGACCTGGAAACTTTTGTATACACACACACTCGACTCCAGTTCCAAAAATATTGTAAAAAAACATTTTAGCATTACTCACTTCTACTTTTCTTATAGTTGATAAAACAGATTCTGATGCTGGAAGCTGTTGAAGACTGGGGAGGGGGGACGAAAGGCAAGACAGGCACTTAGTGATTTAAAAGGGCAAATGTTTTAAAGGTATTTACTACCATTACAGGTGTATCAGCGTGATGCAAGCTAAGTTTCATTAAGGATAATTGCACATAAATTTCTTACAGAATTAGAAATTAAGCCAACCTGTTTTGATATGAGTTGGTATGTGTTAAAGAGGCAATAGCAGTACTGTTAAATCAAGCATGCCATTCTGAAGTATGTTATTCTTTTCTGTACAACTTATCAGTGGACAGGAATTAGCTAACAAAAGTACTTGATGTAGTGCTTGACCTGTATAGAGAAAACTGCAATAGCTTTGTAAGCAGGGATGCAACGGATGTATTTCTGACCATAGTACTGACAACATACCATACACTTTATATTGTGCAGCTGTAAATATGCAAGCTGTAGTACTGCTAAAGCATATTTCCTACTTCATAATAAAGTTTACAGTGGGCTGCCAGGACTGCGGTCAGAAATAGAAAAACACAAAGTCCCATCTTATATTCTACTTGGCATGCAGTAACAAAAGTGGGGGAAAATACTGTGCTGAGTTTGGAGTCTAAGAAACAATAATGAAATAAAACGCAATGTAAGCTTGTATACAAGTCAGGCATCATATATTGGGGTAAAAAGTGTTTCAGCAGAACTGTAAAACTGTTGGTAGGATAATACTACATCATACAAACTAGAAATGCAAATAAGAGGATTACATCTATGTATCACTTACCAGAAGAACTGCAAAACAAGTACTCCACTTATTACATCAGGTTGGATTATACATCTGGCAGTAATGGACTTCACAACATAGTATTGTATCATCTCAGAAGTTCAACACTGATGCTTTCACACAGATTTCACAGCACTAAATGAAAGCAATGATTACCATAATGGACATTCAGGGCAATGAAATTCTGTATAGTAAATGTAGCAGCATTTTCAATGCAAAGTGACATCTTATTGAAATAGTTTTCAATGAATGTGTTTCTGAATCTGCACCTATCTTTTCCATGCCATACATCCTGACCAAATCTTATTATAGCACAATTAAACTATGGCAGTAACAAGCTACACAGAAAACACTTTAAGGTATACTTATTTATTCTTTGTTAAGTAGGTAAGGGGAGTGGTTCAAACAACTCTTTTTAACCATGACCTGAGCTCACACGTTGTAATAGAATGGTAGACAATGAAATATCATAACAAACTAAGAGTATAAAAGGCATAAAAGACTAAACACTATAAAACTGTATGAAAATGTAGGCTACAAAACAGGGACTGTAGTATGGCATAAATTCAATTAATGTATCAAGGATGATATGGCACATTGAAAGAAAGAAAGAGTTGTATACAGGCTATTTACAATTTACAGTAAGTCAAACACTGTACCGAAGTGAAACTGTTAAAACATTATACCCAAGTGAAGGTATTTAAGTACAATTTGCAGCAAGTCAAACAGTACTGTATCTTGCTCTTTTAAAATTAGTGGCTCTCCACTGAGACAGCTAAAGCTTAAGTTACCATCAAAGGCAATACACAATTGTGCGTAGAGCTCATTGTAAATTGAGCTATCTATACTGAGATAGAAGATATAGCAAACCTACTGGCCAACAAATTCAGCTGATGCTTTGCCTTCTCTGCCCCTCAACTTTCCCTCAGGAAATATCAAGTATAACTCTTCCTGCTCTCAATAGGAACAGGTCCTTAATGCTCTCTCTAAGGCTAAGAACACTGAATCAGTGGGCCCAGACAATATCCCAGGATGCCTTCTAAATAGTATGAAACATGACCTATCAGACCCTCTGTAATTGATATTTAACTATAGCCTCCAAGCAGGCTTCATGCCTCATGAATAGAGGACAGCAACAGTCATACCTCTGCACAAAGGTGGGCCATATACAAGACCCCGGAAACTACAGACACAAGTCTCACTTGTCTTATATTCAAAAGCATGGAAAGAATTATCATGGACATGATCAATAATGATATAGTAAACCTCCAGACACTGGACTCAACCCAGTTTGGTTTCATCAAGGTCAGGTTAAGTCAACTCAAGTGGTGGAGTTCTTTGAAAAGGTCACCAAAGCAATGGGTAAGGGCAAAATGGTTCCCACTGCCTACATTGACCTGGCCAAGGTACTGGACACAATACCGTACTTAGGCATTGGTGACAAATTCAAGAGGTTAGGTACAAACCCATATGTCACCAAGTGGAAAGGTAACTGGTTCACAGACATTACCCAGAAAGTTAGAATTGGGGAGTCTACCTCTACAAAGAGGCCAGTCACAAGTAGAGTCCCTCAAGGATTGGTCCTTGGACCACTCCTTTTTGGCATTCACTTCTCTGAAGTCAAGGCCAATGTCAATGGTCTCTGGCTGACTAAATTAGTAGATGATTGCAAATTAGGAGCTGTCATCGAGTCCCACACCTACATGAATGTACTGCAGGATGGGCTGACATAGACAACCAACCAGTGTCAGAGCCATGGACGTACACTAAATGCCAAGAAATGCATAATCGTATTCTTTGAGAAGTCATCCACCCCTGCTAACTATCATATTGACACACCCCTTAGAGTTGACCCAGTACTCAGGGACTTAGAGACAATCATAGACAGTAATATAGCCTTTGACAATCACGTGTATACAGTAGTCAGGAAATCAGTAAAAATAGCACTATATGTTAATTTGTATTACTTGCTGCACAGTGTACCCATTCAATTGTTCCAGGAAGATTAAATGTATGTGTTAGCACTGAACTAAAACAGGATGTTATGTTGAACTATCTCGCTTTCATTCATTGCTGGTTGGGTTCGGAACCCAGAATAATTTCTGACTCGGCCTATACAAAAGCTCGAGAGCTTCCACCGGCTCGTGGCTACACCCTATCCCATCATGCTCAGGGAAGATTACCCGGATCTTGTTTGCTGCTAAACAAGATTGGGTGCTTTCATGCAGGCTCTAGGCTAAGTGGAATCTTTTCTTCTTTGATTAGTGTTGATATTACCAAAAACATTCCATATTGTGTATTTCTAATAATTTAGACTAGTGTTTAGTACTTTGAGAGTGTTTGTTGCTGCTGTGTGTGTTTTTTTCTGGTGGCCGTCATTCTACCTCTAGGCCTGTCTGTTTTTTCTCCCTATCCCAGTTTCTGAACTCTTTCAAATTAGAGAGCTTTGGATTGATATTATTCTTCATTTCTTCTTGGGTAGTCCGTTTAAGTTAGAGGGCTCCCTTTGGCCCATTTAACTTAGAGGGCTTTATCTTCCTTTCCTTCTCCCTATCTGTTGTAGGAATTACTCGTTTTAGTTAGGGACTCCTCCTCCAGTCTCATAGTTAATAATAAAGAGTTTATTGGTTGCGAGTTAAACTTTTATATATATATATATATATATATATATGTATATATATATATATATATATATATATATATATATATATATATATATAAAAAGTTGGTTTGTTTTTTCTAGTTAACTTACTTGTTTGGTTGTGTGTTGACTGGTGTTAAAATGTCAAAGGATACCATAGAATCAAAACCTTCGGGTTTTAAAAAATGTGATAAATACAATCAAAAAATATCACTGACTGATAGATACACCAGCTGTGTGTATTGTTTGGGTGCTGTCCACCTTCAAATATTGTGTTCCTTCTACCATGCCTTTATTTCCAGAGTGTTGATGGAAAGAAGGAACAAACTGATAATTAGAGGCTTACTAAAAATGCAATTTTCAGAGGCTCTAGAAGGGAATCAGAGTTCCTCAAAAACTACTCAATAATCCCCATCTTCCAGATCTGAAAAATTGGGATAGAGATCATCTTCTGCTGCTCCACTCTTGGAGGTGATGAAAAAACAGGCCAAGGAATCATCTTTGGACCCAAAGGCTTTTGGGCCCAAAAAAATCTACCTCTTTGGCTCCCGTTGTGATTTCAGGGCTGACAGAGTTCCAGTTTTGGAGCAGGTCCCCAGTCCTGTAACCAATCTCCCCAGTTCTGAGATCTCCTTTGCTACAGCCAGTGAGGTGTCCAACCCCGTCCTCTCAATCCTCCAGAAGCCTTTTGAATGATGATGTGGAGCGGGTGTTGAAGAGACTTTTCTGTGTGCCAGCGCTGGCCAAGATACTATCTACTCTGACCCAGAGGGATTCGGGGCCGACCAACATCACATCCCCTTCATCAATTCCTCCTCCGGCCCATTCTGGGGTTTCAGAGTCAGAGTGCTTGGATCCGATTGTAGTGGAATCATCAATGCTGCGACCTGCTCTGGGATCTTCGGGCCCGACTACTGCTCCAACTTCCTCGGTTCCATCAGATTACGAGGGGTCTAGGAGCCAATGCTCCCCAATCAGGTCCGGCGAGGATAGTCGAGTTGGACAGTTGTTTAACCAGAATCTACCTCTCTCGGCTTTGGCTTGGGTGAGCTTGGCACGTACATCGGCCTCAGAGCCCACAGCCTTGGTTTGTGGGGGTCTTCTGTTTCCTCAGAGTCAGGACCCACCTCAGAGCAGGGCCAGGGGGCTTTCAAGGTGATGAGGAGAGTGCTGTCACCTCAGACTGCTCCACTCTCAGGTACAAGTACTCTTCCCCCCAAAGCACCAGTGTCCATTTTAGTGCCATCACTCCCACCCAGGCGTGGAGCTCCAAAGTCCCAGGATCCACCACTAGGCGAGGCGATCTGTCCCAAAGCCTCTATGGAGTAACCCTCTGAGGAGGTCTCTTGGAAGAAATTATGTAAGAGGAAGCATTTAGACTTCCCTGAGGAGTCTATCACTTCAGCCATGGACCTCAATGACTCAGAAGGGTCCCCATGGTCATCCTCTGAGGATGTCTCCTTTGCAGACATCCTAGAAATCCTTAGACAGGTGGCTGGAAGCCCACTAACTCTTATGAGAATGAGTCTGTGTACCTGGAGGTGTTCGGGTCTTGCCCTTCCACGTCTTGGGTGCTCCCGCTTTTCAGCCAACTCATGAATGTAGTCAGTCAGAAGGCACAGGGCTCTCTGGACTCAGTGGAACCTGTTTCTAGGAGGACAAATAAATTCATCACTGTGGCCTCAGATAGGGAATTTTTCAATAAAGGTGTCCCGGTAGATGATATGGTGGTGGCAGCAGCCACCAAGAAGGAGTTGTCTGAGACATCCTCATCTGTCCATCCACTGAAATAAAGAGTCTTGAACGATGGACAGATATGGAAAGCGTATATTTTCTTCAGTGTTCTTTGACCTTAGGTTGCTGAACTACCTGACCCATTTCACTAGGCTTTAGAGAGATCTCCTGAAGGAGCTAGGAGATATTCTCCAAGGTTCTGTAGCTGCAGGGGTCTCGGACAAAGTTTCCTCCCAGCTCTCCACCTTAAACTCTGTGATGAACTCCTCCATGCAACTTATTTCCTACACAGCCGATGGAACCAGTAGAACAGTGGGTACAGGAATTTACTTAAGGAAGCATTCCTGGATGCACTTATGTGATTTCACAGAACCCTTTAAGTCTTCCTTTATTAACGCCCCTCTTGACAGCTCATCTTTGTGTGGGCCAAAAGTTAAAGAGACCCAAACCAGGCACGAATAGGAGTCCATTTCTCTCTCCCTACCAGACCTATCCCAGAGGTCAGAAGGGGGGGTAGTTTTGTAAGACCCAAAGAGCTTTACTGGATGCACATGGTGATTCTTCCCCCAGGGGCAGAGGAGGCAGTACTAATGGAAGACACCAACCACATAGCAGAGGAGGTCTGCAAAATCAGGGTGACAGAGATTCCTTCCTTGGTAAACCCTTTCATCACTCCTGAAAGGAGGCCCACCTGTCCATCTCTGGAGGCAATCGGGGGTTGCTTATCATCCTACCCAAATGCCAGGCTATAAATAACAAAAGACAAATGGGTGCAAATGATCATATCCAGAGGTTACTACATACCTTTTTCCTCTCCCCTTTTTGAGAAAAAATCAGTCCCAAATGTTCAACTCAGTTAAAGGGATCATGCTACTCTAGGGCTACAACAGTTGCTAGAAAAAATGAGCCATCCAAAATGTCCCCGCAGACCAAATTGGATCCGGGACTTACTCAAGGTTTTTTTTAGCTCCAAAAAAGATAGGCGACTGGAGGCCCAATCTGGATCTCAGCAGACTAAACAAGTACGTCAAGAAGTCAAAGTTCCAGATGGTGACACTGCAGTCAATATTCCCCTTTTTGGGGAAAGACAATTGGATGTGCTCGATAGATCTCCAGGATGCGTACTACCACATAAAGATGGACAGGTGATCCAGGAGACATTTGCGCTTTTGGCTGGGGGCCAGTCACTACCAGTTTCAAGCTCTGCTCTTTGGTCTCACAACAGCCCCCAGAATGTTCACCAAATGCATGTCAGTAGTTATGGCTCACTTGAGGAATCTAGGATTACGGGTGTTTCCATACTTAGATACTGGCTCCTAACTGCCACCACCAAGCATCAACTAAGAAGAGCAAGAGACACCACCATTTTTTCTTTACTCTCAGCTAGGCATCACTATAAACTTCAAAAAATCTGCCTTGTTGCTATCACAGCATATAGTATTTATAGGGTCAGACTTAGATATAAGACAAATGTTGGCCAAACTTCCCCTTGAGAGGATTCAGACCTTATGTCATCAAGTCAAGAACTTCTTAACCAAGAAAAGAGTACAGGCAAAGGTTGTTTTGAGAGTTTTGGGTACCATGGCAGCAGCAATAACATTGATTCCTTTAGCTTGTCTGCACATGGGGATTCTTCAGTGGCTACTATGCACTCAGTGGTCAATGCAGGAGCTGCCCATGTCTCACAAAATTATCATAACAGAATCCTGCAAGAAAGATCTGCACTGGTGGCTTCCCTCCACTCAAGTGACCTTAGGCCAACCATTCATCTTTCTGCAGCCACAGTGGCCAAGGACACTTCCCAGATAGGGTGTGGGGGGGCATTATCTGGGGAAAACTGTCCAAGATGTTTGGCAAGAAAGCGAGAACCACTTGCATATCAACATCCTAGAGATGAGAGCGGTGCTTTTGGTGTTGCATGCATTCCAGGACTCCCTTCCACTAGGAACAATTACAATTCAGACAGACAACATATCAGTGGTGTGGTACATAAATAAACAAGGAGGAACCAAATCCTACTCCCTATGTCAAGAGGCCCAGAGAGTATGGCAATGGGCAGTCTCTTCCCAACATTTTATGACAGCAATGCACATCCTGGGGAAGTCCAACGTGATAGCGGACAAACTCAGGAGAGCTATTTTAATGCCTCATGAGTGGTCCATAAAACAGGAAGTTGCAGAAGAGATTTTCTGCAAGTGGGACCAGCCTTGCTGCGACCTCTTTGCCATGTCCATGAATACCAAATGCAACAGCTATTTTGCCCTGATCCCCCCCTTCAGGGGAGTCACCAAGGGATGCACTTGTACATGATTGGCCCCTGGGTCTCCTCTATGCCTTTCCCCTGTTTCCCCTTGATCCACAAAGCCCTTCAGAAAGCAAGCACATTGAGAAGCAGTTTGATACTCATTGCCCCATACTGGCTTCGTCAGATTTGGTTCCCCTTCCTATGGCTCTATCTCCAGGAGGAGCCGTGGATTCTGGACCCAGTTCCAGACCTCCTGACTCATCCATCAGGGATGCTCCATCCATCAGTTCAAACCCTCAAATTGACAGCTTGGCTGCTCCAGTTCCACACATAGCCAGGCTTCCTGATATTTCCCCAGCAAAGAAACACATTTTGATTTCATCTCATAAGTTTTCAACCAGAAAACTATATTCTAGCAAATGGAAAATATTTTCTCGTTGGGGTTTCAACAACCATATTGATCCTTTTACTGCCCCTATAACAGCTGCATTAGACTTTCTAATTAAGCTTTATGATGAAGGTGCAGCTGCAGCTACTATTCGAGTTCAATTAGCTGCTATATTAAACTATCATATTGGTGAAATGGGACTAAAATCATGTCCCACAGGCTTTGCAAAGCCTTTTTGAAAGATACCTTTCTACTAAGACCCCCAGTAAAAGAGCCACCAGTGCCATGGGCCTAAACTTTGTTTTGTCCACCTTGATCCTTTCCCCCTTTGAACCTGCAACAACATGCGAACTAAAGTTCTTAACACGGAAGACAACCTTCTTGGTATCACGTCTTCTAGGTGGATATCAGAACTTCATTCATTATCAATATATCCCCCTTACATGATTTTTCACAAAGATAGAGTTTCCCTGCAAACTAACCCTTCATTTCTCCCAAAAGTTATGTTCAGAAGTCAATTTAAATCAATCCATTGACCTACCTATCTTTTTCCCTAACTATGGTAACAAGTCAGAGTACGAATTACGCCAATTAGACATACACAGACAACTACACTTCTATCTCAACAGAACAAAGGAGTTCAGGAAATCAGACCAGCTGTTTGTGTCCTTTTCGGATAAAAAGAAGGGTGCCCCCATATCGAATGTCACACTTTCCAAGTGGCTTATTGACTGTATAACTTTCACATACAAATCTCAGAATAGAGAACTTCCAGGGAAAGTAAAATGTCACTTCACAAGAGTTATAGCAACCTCATCGGCCTTTCAGGCAAGGCTACCCATGAATTCAATTTGTGCCGCGGCAAATTGGGCAAAGCCTCATACCTTTATCACTCATTACAAACTCTATTTGGCCTCCAGGAAGAGGGCTTCTTTTGGGTCCACTGTTCTGAAGAGTATTTTCCCTTGAGCCACCCAAGAAAGAAGGTGCTAGGGACGCTGGCCCAGCCAGCAATGAATGAAGGCAAGATAGGTCAACATAGCATTAAGAAGTTGTGTACTCATCATAATGTTCCATATTTGTTGCCCATCTCACCTTCATTCTTGCGTGTCATGCTCCTTCCCCCACCTTCACTCCTGGTTTCTTGCAAAATTGGAAATTATGTTCTCTGAATCTCTTCTTAGTCTGTTTTTGGATATGGTTATATGTTTAGAGGTAATAACTATAGTATCTGCAAGCAAGATCTGGGTAATCTTCCCTGAGCATGATGGGATAGGGTATAGCCATGAGCTGGTGGAAACTCTTGAGCTTTTGTATAGGCCGAGTCTGAACCGATTCTCGGTTCCGAACCCAACCAGCAATGAATGAAGGTGAGATGGACAACAAACATGGTACATTATGTTGAGTACATAACTTCTTATTACTTTACAGCTTCCCAAAAAAGTGAAGTCTCCGTTCATTTCTCTGCACAAACTCCTTCAGAATTTCTGTACATTTCAGCTTGTCAGTCCTTTCTTTGTGGATGTGCAGAAGCATTAGATGATTGTACCTTTTCTCTGTCATAGTAGACTTTAAATATGATTTTAGTCTGCACTGGGTAGAAAATATCCTTTCCCCAGTTGCTGTACTCATTTGTACAAGAAGGTAAATTTGCAGTAGCTTTACTACTTCAGTGTACAGCATTTGCTTTTGGCAGTCCTTGTCCACCAAAGCATCAATTATAGTGTCAGTAGAGTGCACAGCTGTCACCTCTGGGAGCACCTGCTGTATAAGTCTTGGGAGCAGCTGCAGCTGTGCAGTCAGACTATCAATGTTTATGTCTTCACCTCCATACATTCTCTCAACTTGAGGTGGAATAGCAAATGAAGTGCTATTGGCTGCTTGAAGCAGCACATCCTTCATGGAAGACAGTAAGGTGTATGTTTCCTGATCAAAACTACGGTTGCATTCAGAAAGGCATGCATCGATACACTCAAAGTACATTTGACGGTACTAGTCTTTAACAGAATTATGGTGATGATGAGGTGCAGCACCATCCTGTAACCTTGCTGGGACTATGAGCTTTCTAGGAAACTTTGGCTCCTTAACAATCTGTATTTCCTGAGCTCTGTCCTTGATGGTGTCAAACAGTTGATCAAAGTTATTATGCTGTCTTTGCACGTTTAACTTGAGGTTATTTATACTAATTATTGTAGTTTGTGCCGTCAGTGTTTTTGCTTGTAACATAATTGCTACTTGTTCCGATACACTAAATATGTTATAGGAAACAATAAGTTCAAAGTATGTTATAAATTTGGTCATCATCGTTAACAACCCTCTGGCTTTACTTTGTACATCATAATTCCTGTCATGTTGAAGGTCTTGTAAAGTGTCATACAGTCTTTATAGTTGGCTAAAATACCTTTAATGCTCTTTGCTCTAGCTGTCCATCTTGTTGGACAAAGTAAATGCAATCCTATCATGCTATATGGATCATCATCTCCTGATACTTTGCTTTCAAAATGAGCTATTCTCTGAGGTGTTGCATGAATGAGTACAGTAGCATCTTGAACAAAAGTGAGGGCATCCTGAATAGCATTGCTAGTTTTTGCATAGTTTTGCAGCACCAAGTCTAAGCAATGATTGGCATAGTGGACATTTAGAGCAAGTGGATTCTCTTTTCTAATTCTGATAGCAGTTCTAGAAATGCATCCACTCATGTTGGCTGCTCCATCATGTGCTTGTCCTTAAGTTTTTCAGTGGCAAATTACACCTAAATAAAAACATCTTTCGGTGAATTTGTGATGGATTCTGATTCGTATTTTTCATTTTATATATTCCAATAAAATCTTCCTGAATAGTGAACTCTGGAAGTGACACCCATCAGACACATACAGTCATCAGTTTGTGCTGACTTATGTCCTGAGATTCATCTACTATTATGGAATAAAGGTCAGATTTGCACCTTATTTCATGTAATAAATTCCATAGAAGCTGATGAGCCATGATATCCATGATTTCATTCACAACATCAGAACTCTGATATTGTCCCTCCTGCACCCACTTCATCAGCTCTGGTACGTCTTCTGCTCTTGTCAGCATCAACTATCTCAAACTGCTTTCCTGTTCTTTTTTTCCATGAATAGCTAGTCCTTGTATTACTAAAAATATTACTGATCTCACTTGCTTTTGGGACAGTGCGCGGTTCTTCAATTGTACCTGGGAATGTTGCCGGTTAACTTGAGCAGCAATGTTCATTCTACTGTTTTTGAAAGCACAGTACTTCTTAACAGCTTCATGGTGGAATGAGTTCAGTTAATGTTTGCTGAATTTTTGATTGATTTCTTCCAGTCACTGAATCCACTCAAACAGAATGTAGGCTCACCACAGTGAAAAGATGCAAGAAGTTTTCTTGTCACTGAACCATGGCAGTAAAAACAATATACACATCCTTTGGACTGGCAGTAGGTTAACCAACAGAAAGATGAAAACCATTGTGGATGACAACGTCTGCATTCAGTTTTTGATTTACTTCTCACAGCAGTTTGCTTAATACAGGTTTCTTTTACATTTCCTAGTTGGAAAATCTCATCAATATTGCTGCAACAAACTGAATTGCATGCTAGAAAACAGGAAGGATCAGTAGTCATACATGCTAGCTGAAATGGAGCAAGTGGCATTGATAAGTATTTAAAGTAGGATCATTTTTAAGAAGCAGATCTCCACTTGCATTTGTTTTGTCACCACCTTTGTCCAGGGGTGAAGAAACTTTAGCTTGTTGGTATTCTGCATCTTCCCAGGTAGATGGCACTTATGGAAAGTGACTGTAATTAACAGTAGTGGTGGAAGCATCAAAATCTGTGCTAGAAGTGCAAATGGCAGCATCAGTATTTTCAGGGTTGTGTGGTAGATAAAATCCAAATCTAATCTCATCTTCCAGAAATCCTCTGCTGGTTTGTTACTTGAAGCAGGGGTGTTTAAATTAATACTTTCAGAAGCAATTTCACATGCAGAATTGGTCTCTGCTGTGATGTTCTGGATGCTTGCAGTGGTGATGGAAGGGCCCTGGGTGTCTGTGATGTTTTCAGAGCTATCGCTGTTGGGATGAGATGCTGTGGGTGTTCTCTTAGAACCATACCAATAACTTAGCTTTTGTGGGATCTTTGCAGCAATATCTGCTAGCTCTTTTGTGTCCTGTTTCCTCTTTCTGTCAGATTTTGGCATCTTTATTTTCAGATGAAGGCTGTCCTGCTTCTTAGAGTTGGTTAGCCTCACTGAATAGCATTCTCAACAGTCAGGGTCACTATGTATCCTTGTCAACGGACTTTGTACTTGAGCATAAAATATTTACATTAAAGTATTATCAGAACATGTTTTCTACCAACAGTAAAGCCTATTTTATGCCCACCTAGTATTTTCTACCAATATATATATATATATATATATATATATATATATATATATATATATATATATATATATACATATATGTTATTCTGCGGTGGTGCAGCGGTAGCATTGTTGCCTCACAGCAAGAGGTTCTCCTGTTCGATTCTCGGTTTGGGTTGGGAGTGCCTTCTGTGTGGAGTCTGCATGTCCTCCCCATGGTCGAGTGGGCGTTCAAAAGACATGTGTTGAATGGGCATGCCTTTGTTGAAGGTTGGGCATCAGGCTGGCAACTTGACACCATAAAAACTAACTGCCAATCATTAGTGGACTGGAGTTCTCCTGTGGCGACCCCTAACCAGGAAAAGCCGAAAGACAAACAACAATATATATATATATATATATATATATATATATATATATATATGCACACAAACACAAGGCATGGGGAACTGACTTTGCAAAATGTGCAAATGTGAGTCATCGCAGCAGGATAAAAGACTTTTACACAGTTAATCCCTGGGGCCAATCAGGTAAAAACACAATAAGGCTTCTACCAGAAGTTTCCAACTTGGATGGATTGCATTCCTTGGAAATAAGTTTACTAACCCTGAAACGTTCAACAAAAAACAGACAAAAGTGCACAACACAAAAAAACTTTGCATAACTACTAACATATTATAATACACTACTCTCTTCTCACACTGCATTCTTACAGAAAGGCCCCCAAATCAAGAATCAGCAAGTTGCAATTAATATCCAAACAAAGTTATAGGATCAAGGGTTCATATATAGAAGGTTACTTTACTAATGGCCATAGGACCTTTACCAGGCTAGCCATGTTATACCCATATTCCCACAGGCCATATTCCTTTTGCCTAGACTTCTGAGAAATAAATTCCAAATAGTAAAGGGTCCAGCATAAATCTATAAACCGATGTAGTAGTAACATAAATACTCTAGAAATAACCAATAAATGAAAACTATAATGTGCTGTGGGATTAAATCCTCCCAAAGACTGCTTTGGTAGTTTCCCATGTATGCACAACCACCAAAATGAAACAGTTTCCCTAATGACCACCCCTTAGTAGTCTGTCCCTCTATGCATAAATAGCAAATGAGATCAAAATGAATCATTTCCCCAAGGTTCCCTTAAGCAGTTTGTCCATGTATGCAAAAACACCAAAATGAAGCATTTTTTTCCGAATGACCTGTTCAATAGCCTGTCCATGTATGCATGTAAGGAGCAAATGACATCAGCATGAATCATTTCATCATCATCATGCATCAGCTGCTCTCCAGCTCCGTGTGTGCTGTTTTTTACTCATGAATCATTTCCCCCAAGGTTCCCTTAATTACTTTTACATGTATGCACAAGCACAAAAATAAAACATTTTCCCCAACAACTTCTTCAGTAGTGTGTTTGTATACATAGTAAGCACCACATTAAATCAAAATGAATAATTTCCCCCAAGGATCCCATGTGTACTTTGTCCATGTATGCACAAGCACAAAAATAAAATATTTTCCCCAACGACTTCTTTAGTAGTGTGTTTGCATGCATAATAAGCATTAGATTACATCAAAATAAATAATTTCCCCCCTAAGGTTCCCTTAATTACTTTTCCATGAATGCACAAACACAAAAATAAATCATTTCCCCCATCGACTTTTTCAGTAGTCTGCTTGTATGCATAGTAAGCACAAAACTACATCAAAATGAATAATTTCCCCCAAGGATCCCTTACGTACTTTGTCCATGTATAGTATGCACAAGCACTAAAATAAAACATTTTCTCCAATGACCCCTTCAGTCAGGTTTGTCCATGTATGCATGAGCATCAAAAATTAAACATTTTCCCAAACAACCCTCTCAAAAGTCTGTCCATGTATGCACAAGCACCACCAAATGACATCAAAATGAATAATTTCCCCCAAGGTTCCGTTAATTACTTTTCCAAGTATGCACAAGCCCAAAAATAAAACATTTTCCCCAACGATCCCTTCAGTACTTTGTCTATGTATCACAGTCAAGCACTGAAATGAAAACATTTCCCCAATGACCTCTTCACCGCCTTAGATCCAAGACCCTCATCCATTGCCATTACTGCCCAGTTACCAAACAAAAAATAGAAGATAAAATAGGTAAATACTAGCTGCAGGGTAAAACAAAATTACATCAAAATGAATCTTTTCTCCCAAGGATCCCTTATGTACTTTGTCCATGTATGCACAAGCACAAAAATTAAACATTTTCCCCAATGACCCCTTCAGTACTTTTCCGTGTATGCACAAGCACTGAAATGAAAAAGTTTCCCCAATGACTTCTTCACTACCTTAGACACAAAACCATAACCCAGTGCCTTTCCCACCCAGTTACCAAAGTCCAAACAGAAAATAGAAGATAACATTGATGAAATACTGGCTACAGAGGCTGCAACTGCCTGCAAGAAGACAGTAATATATTTAACATACCACCACCATGGCACTGACAGCAATGGACTTCAATTCAGTTCAAACTATTTTACTCTTCTTCAAGAAAGAAAGAAAGAAACAACAAACTTCAATCAGTCTTGACTGATTGAGGAGTGGAAGGATGCCTGGCCAGCAGATGATTACATAGCAAGCACTAAGCAGAGAAAAAGCGCAGGAGCCCGTAAGGTCACAGAAAGAACACAGCGCTTTAACTGGCAATCTTTACACCTGTGACCTGCCACTGAATCCTTACCAGACTGAAGTATTGTTAGTCAGGTAGGGGGGAAGCAAACCAATGCACCTGCTTAGTGCGGTCAGGTGCTTGCAGTTGCAGTATAGCTCAGTCCCCAGAATTTGAAGTTGACCCCCCCCCACAAGTGGAAGATAGTCGAGGAAGCCAAGCAGCAGGCAGCAGCAGAAGCAGAGCACAACAGTGCAAGCTGTCAGATCCTAATCTGATTTTAATACAGAAAAGAAATTGCCGCCATTTTAGAAATTGTAGAACTGTGGGCACTGGGTTAATTTATGCTGCACATTTATGCTCATTTATTCATGCAGCAGCTGAATGGAGCTCACACTATAGTGGGGATCAGGAAATTTACCCTTTCCTTCACTGTAGTTGATCTCGGAGTGTGTATATATAAGTTGGATGCAAAAGTGGAAGGGGACACCCTTTCCCCCTCGCTCTATGGTTCCAGCACCCATGCTGATGACCCCCCTGCCACTCAATGAAGCCTTCATACTCTGATGACACTTCACTACTCGATGAAGCCTTCACTTGACAAATAACACTGCTTCAAAACATATTCAACAGAAGTAATCAGCAACCACATCCATGGTAACAAAATATATAAAATCAACAAACTATTATAACTGAATTCCCCAGTTCAATGTCTCCACCTCACATTTTGATTATTTGTCAGGATAGGTGGATTCCCAACCCAGTCTTTTTATTATGTTCTGTACCTCCTGTGTGTGAAAAAGTGTGATACATTAAAATAACTATTTCATAAGAAGTTGGCTTGAGATGTAATTGACCATTAATATTAATTTGTAGAACCCTGATGAGCGTATGCTAGAATTCATATTTGTCATCATTGTGGCAATATAACAAGCAATGTTAATTATAATATATGAGTTGGAGCTGGAGAGGGAAAAGTAATGCACTTAAGCATGGCTGTTTTTTTTTTTTTTTTTGGTTTTTTGAACTTTTTTCCTAAACTCAATAAACTATTATTTTCAAAAAAATTGTACTAACAACTACACTGCTTTTATTAAATTGTTATATTTAGACATATGGTTTAATGCATGGAAGATACAGTTTTTTCATGAACTAGTACCAATTGTTATATTTTGGTTAACTGTTCTCTCTTACTTTTCTAGCTACATTCACAAACTCCATAGAAAACAGAAACTGCTCTCTGATATAATAAACTAGTAAATTTTATCTAAATAGTATCTTCTATAACTTGATGTCTTTTGCCATAAAATCCAAAATACACCAACGAGAGTGAATATTCCATTATGAACCGAAAATAGACTAAAACAGAAACAAATAATGGAATAAACCACAGAACAGGGAAGCATAAAACCAGAACTTTAATAAAAAATAAAACACATGTTGAATACAATAGTAAAGTGCTGTCTGATGAAGCTAATGTTAAAGCACATACCTATTGTATTCCACGTGAGTTTTATTTTTTATTAAAGTTCTGGTTTTATGCTTCCCTGCTCCATGGTTTATTCCATTATTTGTTTCTGTTTTAGTCTATTTTGCCATAAAATGTTTATGGAAACAGAGGATTACATTTTTAAAGGAATATATGCCCCAATGGAAGACAATATGATTTTTATAGGTCTTTGACCACAGTTAAATCAGAATTATTTGACATATGCTGATATGAACTGGAATATGGCTTCTCTGTTGTTTTGCAAGAATGATGCCCAAATGTTGCCAAGAAGATATTCACAATTAATGCTTGTCTTTTTAAAGTGTTCTTAAAAAAATATTTGATCTCATGATGTTATTCTTCAACTTCTTGTTTTGTTGCTAGAAGGTATTATTGTGTTATATTTCAGAAAAGGACTAATATTTATCCCTTTATAGAATGTAACCTCTGCCATCATTATTTTCATGTTTTATATATATATATATATATATATATATATATATATATATATATATATATATATATATATATACAGGGTCAGCCTTAGGTCAAGTGGTGCCCTAGGCAAAAGGGCTCCACAGCGCCCCCCCCCCCACCACCTGGTGCCTCCATCCTGGTCTATTTACACCATCCAGTTTACTGGAAAAGTGCCCCAGCTAGAGTGGTGCCCTAGGCAGCTATATATATATATATATATATATATATATATATATATATATATATATATATATATATATATATATATATATATATATATATATATATATATATATATATATATATATATATATATATATATATATATATATATATACATACATATATATATATATATATATATATATATATATATATATATATGTATATATATATATTGTTCTGGCATATGTCTTCATCCAGTCAGTCTATAATGCTTATAGCAAAGGGCTTACTGTGTTTCTATGTAATTTGATTTTTGTCAGTAATAGGGTGCAATGACAATGTGTTTAAAAATGTTGTTACTTTAAAGACAGTATATCATTTCAATTACTTTTTTTTGTTAATAATAGCACCTTTCTGCCTCTTCCCGACCTGCATCTTCTTATGCTGTAATGGTTATATAACTACTAGTATAGCAACCTTCCAGACTAATTCTGTTGTACTTACTGACAATTATTTTATATTTATTGTTTTTTGATAATTCAGCACAAGTTTTGATCTTCATTAGTCGTTGACTTTGAATCTGTGCTCTAATTTTCACATTAACACATACTTCTGCCAGAAATGTCCTTCTGCCCTAGGCCAGCATATTAATGCTGGCAGTTCTACATATGTTAATTAATCATCCTTCATTACCTCTGCATTTTTGCCTGAAGCAACTAATTGTAGCACGGCATGAAGCAAGCTTTTGTCTGCTTGATCTACTCAGTCAAAGATAAAGGTGGGAAGTCACTGAAGATATCAGCTGTGCGTGGCTTATGCATATTTTTTGAAATCCTAGCATTTGTTGAAATGTATGACTACTGTTTAATGCTCACAGTATTTCATTCTATGCTGCTGTTGATTTCTGCAATTTATTCCTACTTCAGACCAGTTTTATTATTAAAGAACTGAAAAGTTATTAAAGGTAATGTACTTTTACCGAAGACTACAACTTATATCAAATTAAATTTTTGGACTTTACAAAATATTTAAAATTAATTGAAGTTTTAGCAACTTTACAGATGAGAGAGTTTATACGTAAATGTTAATGTTCATCGTGGTAACCATTTAAAATACTGGGACCCGCTAGAATGAGTCCCGAAATATGGAGACTAAATGGCTGAAAGTTTTGATTTACATATACTAAGTCTGAGATGCTATTTCTCAGAATATTCCCTTTTCTCCAACTTATGGTAAGCTTGGAGTTGTTCTATACATGTTTGGGGGGAGGGGGACCGGGGGGGCTTGCCCCCCTGCAAAAAGACGTTTAAAAGAGAAGAGCAATTTTTAAAATTCACTCTTCTCCCGTGTTTTCTTTTTTCTTTTTTTCTTTTTTTTTTTTTTTTGGCATTTCAGCACTTGGAATTCCAAGTGCCAACATTTCAATAGGGAGCTGTTCATCATTCATACTACTGCAATAGTCTTTAGGTTATATGCATAGCCGGCCTTAGGCATAGGCCAACCAGGCGGCTGCCTAGGGCGCCGCTCTAACAGGGACACTTTTCCAATATTTATTTGCTGTAAGAAGACCAGGATGGGGGCACCGAGTGGTGTGGTTTGGGGCGCCGTATAACTCTTTTGCCTAGGGCACCAGTTGGCCTTAGGCCGCTCCTGGTTATATGGGTTATATCCTGTCCAGGATACAACAATTGGATAGTTCCATAAAACTCTGATTCCCTCCCTTACATTCACTCTGACTGCTGACTGGCCAGTCTCAAGAAGGGAAATCAGCAGATAGAGGGAATCATCTTCATTAATTTCTTTCCTCCTTGAGAAGAAGCAGCTCTTAGGCTTCACAATAGCAGCTGTAGGCTGCAGGATTCTTTTCTGACAGACAAGTCCCCGCAGGGGAACCCTTCCTCACAGAAAATATTACCCTTTGAAGAAAATAATGTTGTATTTTTTTTTCTGACTAAAATGGGATTTCTCCTTTAAGAAATCCAGTATTTATTTTTCATAATATCAGAGGTTTCCTGTCAGAGACCACTAATTTTAGTGTGTGGTATTTTTGATTATTTGGAGGCTATTTTTGTGGAAAAATCCATGTTGCTTGTGTAAACTTTGAATTATTTAAAAGATTAATTGGGGAATAGGCAAGAGTGTGTAATGAGCATGTAGTGCTTGTGTACAGCTTTTTGTGTCATCTCATCTGCCATTTCTTCTGTGATTGTGCCAGTAAATTTAAATGCTAATGTGACAGGAAAATGCATGTGCTGATTTTGCATTTATCAGTGAAGGGACTGGTAAAAATAGTATGACTGTAAGTGTGTTGTTTGTGGACAATTCATTACTTTGAAAGCTTATCTTTTGACTGACTTGTTCCAGCAATGTTTACAACCCTTGAGATCTCTTCCTTGGCACTACAATGGATACTTAAACTGGTCCTCTAGTGATCCATTCATTGTACTTAGAAAGAATATGGCAATTCCCTAATCACACAACCCGTGGTGAGAGACCAGGGTTCTCAGGTTGACAACAATCTCACATTCGAACATCATTTGGTGGCAGTGGTCAGAAAAGCGTTTTACTTGGTTCATCTCATAAGTAAAGGAATTGCATCCAGAAAAAAGGAGGTTATTACCTCTCTGTACTCCTCCCTCATTAGACCTATAATTGAGTATAACGCCCCGTTTGGTATGTACCTATCCAAACAACTGCACCAACTGGAAAGGCCACAGAAATACCTCACAAAGAGAATCCATGGCCTCCAACACCTGTCCTATGCAGATAGGTTCAAATCACTGTCACTTTACTTAGTATGATACAGATTGCTTAGAAGTGATCTGTGTCTCAACTACAAGGCAATCGCGGACCCTGCCCTACTAGAGATGCTCAATGTCCATAAGTCTGACTCCTCGAGCATTACCTGCAAGATAGGCCTAAATCTAATATGTGACATCAACAAAACCTGCTAGGGAGAAAGGTTTGTCTTCCAGAGGCTGCCCCGTCTCTGGAATAGACTTCCCATACATGTTAAACAGAGTACCTCGCTGACCCTCTTGAAGTGTAACTTTGATGAGTGGATGGGAAACCACAAATTTGTCCCAGGGGTTCCACCTTTGTCCCTCATTGACAGGGGTGACAGGTGCTGACTGAGGTTTCTTTTTTAGGGGATAAACTCTCGGCTAGGCTTTTAAGGGCCCCAGGTCCATTAGCCTAGTAACCTCCTATGATCCTATGATCCTAAGTCAGTTTTTAGTCTTGTTAGTATCACGCATAATGCTATTTGTATAGCATGCACATTATGTTGTAACATGTGCATTGCACTAGTGTGCGTTGACTTCAATGTGTCTCCAGTACTTTTCTAATTTTCTTTCTTATTTCATGTCGTACTTCTGTTTTTCAGCCTACATTGTAACTCTCCTGTTTGCCTTTTTTTCTTGGTTTACTGACTAATGCTTTTTGCTTTTAATCATTTTTTTTCCTATCTTTCCATGTTGTTTGACTATTTGGTACTGGTTTGCATCTATTTTACTTCTTGCTTCTCCCATTATATTTTCTAGGTTTACCCGTCTGCCTACAGAAGTACTCTCTTCCTGAATGGACTTGTGATTCTCCGGTTTGCTATTCAGTTCATTAGGAGCCAGGATTCTCCATTTTACAAGGCATTTTACTAGTCAGGAGTGGCTCTAGGTCAACTGGTGCCCTAGGCAAAAGGGTTCCATGGCACCCCCCCACCACATTACCCGGTGCCCCCATCCTGGTCTACCTACACCAAATAAATACTGGAAAAGCACCCCTGCTAGACTGGCGCCCTAGGCGATTGCCTAGTTGGCCTATGCCTAAGGCCGGCTATTTACTTGGTTTTTCTGTACTTTAATGAGTTTCTGTTATTGTAAGGCTACCTGCATATCACCAAGTACTGAATCTTCTGCTTAGTACCTTGCCTCACCTTCCTTTAAATTTAATTTCAGTCTTTTGTCTATGAATCTATTAGTTGCCTTTACTACTTTACCTACCTTCTTTGATTGGTTTCTGCTGCTGGATGTTTTTGTTCTTTTTCTTCTGTTGCCTGGCTGACCTGCATTAGTGTTTTCACTTTCAGTTTGTTCTCCCGTGATCCTTTGCAGCATTTAAACTTCTTTACTAGTTTTCTGGCCATATTTCTTCATGTGTATCAGTCTACTTTCACTCACCCTATCTTGGTGGTGTGCTATAGCTGATACTGCTGTATTTTATATCACTTGTCTGTTTAAGGTATTTACTTTATTGTTGTGTTTAATACTGTTAGAACTTCATGTTATCCCACTGTAATTCGTTTAGCTCTCTTTATTGTGGATTACTTGTGCTTCTGTTTGGAACCTTTATCATATAAGTTGTACTGTAGTTCTTGCTTATCTGGAGGATCTGTGCTGGTTTTATAGTCTTTGTATTGGCAGTGCATTCATTACCTTATGTATACCAAGACTGAAATGCTTACTATTGTTTATATTATTATTATTTTTTTAATAACTGAAGTCAGTTTTTAGCCTTGTTAATTTCATGTGTTTTGCTATTTGTATAACATGTACATTGTGCCATACCGTGTGCATTGCACTAGTGTATGTTGATTTCAACGTCTGCACTACGTGTCTAATTTTCTGTCTTATATCATGTTGTACTTCTATTTTTCAGCCTACGTTGTAACTCTCCTATTTGCTTTTTTTATTGTTAATTGACTAGCCCTTTTTTGCTTTTAATCTTTTTTTTCACTATGTTTCCATGTTGTGTAACTACTTGATACTAGTTTGCATCTGTTTTACTTCTTGTTTCTCCTGTTATTTTTTCTAGGTTTACCCCTGTCTCCTTGCAGAAGTTCCCTCTTCCTGAACAGACCTGTGATTCTGCAGTTTGTTCTCTGGTTTGTTAGGAGCCCAGATTCTCCACTTCACAAGACGTTTTACTAGTGTATGCCATTTATTTGTTTTTTTTTTCTGTACTTTAATGTGTTTCTGTTATTGTAAGGCTACCTGCACATCCCCGAAACCTCAGTCTTCTATCCAGTATGTTGTTTCACCTTCCTTAACCTTTAATTTCAGTCTTTTGTGTGTGACTCTACTAGCTGCCATTACTACTTTACCTACCTTCTTTGATCGGTTTCTGCTGCTGGATGTTTTTGTTCTTTTTCTTCTGTTGCCTTGGTGACCTGCTTTAGCATTTTCACTTTCAATTTGTTCTCCTATGATGCTTTGCACCATTTAAACTGCTTTACTATATTTCTGGCTATCTTTCTTGCTGTGTATCAGTCTACTTTCGCTTACCCTATCTTGCTGGTGTTGTATAGCCGATACTGCTGTGTTGCCTGTATTTTATGTCACCTGTCTATTTAAGGTATTTACTTTATTTTTTGTGTTTAATAATGTTAAGACTTCATCTTATCCCACTGTAATTTATTTGACTCTCTTTATGGTGGATTACTTGTTTTTTTTAATAGAACCTTTCTCATATAAGGTGTGATGTAGTCCTTGCTTATCTGTAGGATCTGTGCTGGTGTTATTGTCTTTTTATTGACAGTGCATTACCTTACGGATAGCAAGACTGAAACGCTTATTATAGTTTATATTATTTTTTTTAATAACTGAAGTAAGTTTTTAGTCTTGTTAGTTTCATGTGTATTCTTATTTGTATAGCATGTATATTATGTTGTGACATGTGCATTGCACTAGTGTATGTTGATTTCAATATGTCTGCACTATTTGTCTAATTTTCTGTCTTATTTCATGTCATACTTCTATTTTTCAGCCTACGTTGTAAATCTATTTGCTTTTTTTTCTGGCTTATTGGCTAACCCTTTTGCTTTTAATCTTTTTTTCCCTATCTTTCCATGTTGTTGGACTACTTGGTACTAGTTTAAATCTATTTTCCTTCTTGTTTCTCCCATTATAGATTTTAAGTTTATCCCTGTTTGCCTACGGAAGTTCTCTCTTCTGAATGGACCTGTGATTCTGCTGTTGCTCTCCAGATCGCTGGAAGCCTAGATTCTCTACTTCACAAGATGTTTTACTAGTGTATGCCATTTATTTGTTTTTTCTGTACTTTAATGCGTTTCTGGTATTGTAAGGCCACCTTCACATCCCCGAGTACTTAATCTTTTTTCTAGTACCTTGCCTCACCTTCCTTTACCTTTAACTTCAGTCTTGTCTGCGAATCTGTTAGCTGCTTTTACTGTTTTACAATCATTCTTTGATTGCTTTCTGCTGCTGGATGCTTTGTTTCTTTTTCTTCTGTTACCTGGTTGACTTGCATTAGCGTTTTCACTTTTCACTTGTTCTGTCATGATCATTTGTGGGATTTAAACTGCTTTACTTGACTTCTGGCCATCTTTCTTGCTGTGTATTAGTCTACTTTCATTCCCCCTATCTTCGTGGTATGCTATAGCCAATACCGCTGTATTGTCTGTATTTTATGTCCCTTGCCTGTTTAAGGCACTTACTTTGTGTTTTGTTTTAATACTGTTAGGACTTCATGTTATCCCACTGTAATTTATTTGGTTGTCTTTATTGTGGATTATTTGTGCTTTCGACTGGAACCTTCATCGTATAAAGTGTGCTGTAGTCCTTTATCATAAAGGGTCTGCTGCAGTCCTTGCTTATCTGCAGGATCTGTGCTGATGTTATAGTCTTTTTATTGACAGTGCAGTACCTTACGTATACCAAAACTGAAATGGTTACTATTGTTTATATATTTTTTTTTAATAACTGGTCAGTTTTTAGTTTTTCAGTTTCATGTGTAGTGCTATTTGTGTAGCATGTATATTGTGTCATAACATTTGCATTGAACTAGTATATGTTGATTTAAATATGTCTGCACTACTTGTCTAATTTTCTGTCATTTCATGTAGTACTTCTAGTTTACAGCCTAGGTTTTAACTCTCCTACTTTTTTTTCCCTGATTTATAAACTAACCGTTTTTGCTTTTAATCTTTTTTCCTTATCTTAAAGTGTTTGACTACTTGGTAGTAGTTTGCATGTATTTTTACTTCTTGTTTCTTGCATTATATTTTCTAGCTTTACCCCTGTCTGCCTACAGAAGTCGTCTCTTCCTGTAAGGACCTGTGATTGTCTGGTTTGCTCTTCAGTTCACTAGGAGTCTAGATTCTCCACTTCACAAGATGTTTTACTAGTGTATGCCATTTATTTGGGTTTTCTGTACTTTAATGTGTTTCTGTTAGTGTAAGGCTACCTGCACATCCCTGAGCACTTAATAGGATCATATGATCATAGGAAGTTTCTAGGCTATTGGGCCTGAGGCCCTTGTAAGCCTAACTAAGAGCTTAGCCCATGTATAGACAAATCAGCACCTGATGCCCCTGTTCAGCAGGGACATGGTTGGAATCCCAGGATGTATTTTCTATTTCTCATCCAGTTATCCAGGTTGTGCTTAAAAAAAGGGTAAAGAGGTACTCTGCTTGACATGGAGAGGGAGGCTATTCAACAGATGGGGGAGCCTCTGGGACACAAATCTGTCCCGCCAACAAGTCCTATTGATGTCACAAACCAGGTTGAGGCCACGTGTGTGGATTACTCAGATGGAGCTTGACTTGCGTATATGCAGCAGTCCCATCAATCGGGGTCCGTGAACGCCTTGTATGCCAGACAGAGGTCACCTCTGAGGAGTCTGTATGAAACAGAGTAGAGGGATAGGGCTTTTAGCCTATCTGTGTATGGAAGATTTTTGAGGCCCTGGATTCTTCTGGTGAGGAACCTCTGTGGTCTCTCCAGCTACTGCATACGTTTTGCGAGGTACATGCCGAATGGGCCATTGTACTCAACAATGGGCCTTATAAGGGAAGAATACAGGGATGTTATGACCTCCTTGTCCCTGGATAAGATACCCTTACTTATGAGGTGGGCCATGTAGAAAGCTTTCCGTACAATGGAAGCAACATGGTGGTCAAAAGTCGGGTTGCTATCAATCTGGGTGCCCAAATCCCTCAAGACTGACTGTGTGCTTAGGATGTTATTAATGTGATAATTTGTGGGGACATCACTTTCCCCAAAGGAGATGATGATGCATTTTCTTGTATTCAGCTTGAGGCCATGTTTCTGGCACCAGTCATTTGTTTGGATGAGACCCTCTTGGAGGATGTCCACATCACTAGGGGAATTGATGACAGTGCCCAGCTTGCAGTCATCTACAAACTTGGTCAGCCATAGCCCACTGGTTTTGGCCTGCACCTCAGAAAAGTATATCCCAAATAATAGAGGCACCAAGACCGAACCCTTGGGTATGCCACTCAATACGGGTCTACTGCTTGAGGTGGCTTCCCCTATTTTGACCAGGTGGGTTCTATCAGTGAGCCAGTTAGCTACCCATCTGGTAACATATGAAGTGATGCCTAGTTGAGAGAGTTTATCTATTATGCCCGAGTGGGGAATAGTGTAGAAGGCTTTGGCCAAGTCAAGGTAGGCAGTGTGCACTGTCTTCCCCTCATTCATGGCTTTGGTGACTGTCTCAAAAAAGTTGACCAAATTTAACAGACATGACCTCCCCTTGACAAAGCCACACTGTGTGGGATTGAGTGTTTGGAGGTTGCCTATGTCCTTGTTAATGAGGTTCATGTCAATCCATTCCATGGCCTTGCAGATTAGACTAGTTAGGCTGATGGGTTTATAATTTCCCAGATCGGTGGACTCTCCATCTTTGTGTAAAGGGTTGACAGTGGCTGTCCTCCACTCAGCTGGGATAAAGCCAGTACTCAGGCTTTGGTTGAATAGGGCACCTAATGGTGCTGCAAGTTCCTGCCTGAGTTCATGTAGGATGCAGCCTGGGATGTTATTGGGTCCCATGGAGGCTGTATTTTTTGCCTTTGAGAGAGCAGTGATGACATGATCCCTAGATATAAGGGGACGGGAGCAGGTACTGGGAATGTCCTGATTTACTGATCGGGGCGGGCAGGGGGTGAAATTTTCACTGAGTCTGTCAGCCAGCAACTTTGCTATATCTATGGCATTTGTATATGTGGTGTCCTTGATCACCAGTTCTGAACAGATCTGGGTGCTACCTTGGAGATTACGGACATATCTGAAAAAGGCCTTATGATTGTCTCTAGTAGATTTGGCCAATTTGGACTCAAAGTTTGCTTTGGAGGATTTCACTAGTGCTCTTATTTGCTTGTTTAGGCTAAGGAGAGATTGCTTCCAGTTGGGCAGCCACTCCTTCTTGGTCCTGGACAGCAATATTTTTCTTTGGTTATAGAGTATTTATTGCAGATGTCCACCAGACAGATTTACTCTTCCTTGCAGTGCAGAGGATGATTTAATCCTGTCAGGTATTCTTGATTCCATGCATCTATATAAGTGTTCATATAGTAATTTGGTATAGTTTTGGATACTGGTGCCAGTTCCTAAAGAGGGGGTTGTGAAGCTGTTTATACCATCCCACAGGAGGCTGTAATCAACTTTGGAGAAGTTTTTTTGTTTGACCCTAGCAAGAGGGGGTCAGGGGAGATGGTGACTTTGAACATGACCGCTTTATGGTCAGATCTAACAAGGGAGGATGATAATGCAGGGATGCCGCAGTGGTTACTCATGTTGGTTAATACCAAGTCCAAGATAATTTCACCTGCTGTGGGAGTATCAACTAGCTGTTCCAAAGCATTTGCATTAACAAAATCGAGGAATCTCTGGGCATCTGTGTTCTTGCTTGAGTAGTTCTTCCAGTCTGTGTTTGGGTAGTGATCAGGGTAAAGGGTTGAATCTTGATAGATTAAAAGAGGTCTAGATAGGCAGTTTGGGCATCTTGAGTCAGATTTGGGGGCCAGTAGCTAACTATGATTTGTATAGGGGTCTTGTTAATGGTTACCTACACCTGGAGAGTCTCCTGTGTTTCATATTGTTTGACCAGCCTGGAGTTGTGTATGTCTTTAATATATATTGAAACTTCACCTCCTTTGGCTTTACTACCCACAGTTTAATCTTCTTTCTAGTACCTTGCCTCACCTTCCTTTATCTTCAGTTTAAGCATTTTGTCTGTTAGTTATCTTTAATACTTTACCTTTCTTCCTTGATTGGTTTCTGCTGCTGGATGTTTTCATTATTTTTCTTCTGTTGCCTGGGTGACCTGCATTAATGTTTAAACTTTGAATTTGTTCTTCCATTATCCCTTGTGGCATTTAAACTGATTTACTATATTTCGGGATATCTTTCTTGCTCTGCATCAGTCTACTTTCATTCGCCCTATCTCGGTTGTGTGCTAAAGCTGATACTGCTGTATTGCCTATATTTTATGTCACTTGTCTGTTTAAGGTATTTACTTTATTTTTTCTGTTTAATACTGCTAGGACTTCATGTTATTCCACTGTAATTTATTTCACTTTCATTATTGTGGATTACTTGTGCTTTCAATTGGAACCTTTATCATATAAGGTGTACTGTAGTCCTTGCTTATCTGCAGGATCTGTGCTGATGTTATAGTCTTTTTATTGACAGTGCATTACCTTATGTACACCAAGACTGGAATGCTTACTATTGCTTATATTATTTTTTTAATAACTGAAGTTAGTTTTTAGTCTTGTTAGTTTCACGTGTATTGCTGTTTGTATAGCATGTACATTGTGTCATGACATTTGCATTGTAGTAGTGTATGTTGATTTCAATATGTCTGCACTACTTTTGTCTAATTTTCTGCCATATTTCATGTAGTACTTCTGTTGTTCAGCCTATGTTGTAACTCCTCCTATTTCCTTTTTTTTTTCTGGTTTATTGATTATCCCTTTTTGCTTTTAATCTTTTTCTTCCCTATCTTTCCATGTCGTTGGACTACTTGGTACTAGTTTGAATCAATTTTTCTTCTTGTTTCTCCCATTATACTTTCTAGGTTTACCCCTGTCTGGCTATGGAAGTTCTCTCTTCCTGAATGGACCTGTGATTCTGTGGTTACTCTCTGATTCACTAGGAGCCTAGAGTGTCCACTTCATAAGACGTTTTACTAGTGTATGCCATTTATTTGTTTTTCTATACTTTAATGTGTTTCTGTTATTATAAGGTCACCTGCACATCCCTCAGCACTTAATCTTTTATCTAGTACCTGCCTCACCTTCCTTTACCTTTAGTTTCAGTCTTTTGTCTTTGAATCTATTGGTTGCCTTTACTATTTTACAATCCTCCTTTGATTGCTTTCTGCTGCTAGTTGTTTTCTTTCTTTGTCTTCTGTTACCTGGTTGACTTGCATTAGGGTTTTGACTTTCCATTAGTTCTCTCATGATCCTTTTTAGCATTTAAAGTGCTTTACTAGACTTCTGGCCATCTTTCTTGCTGTGTATCAGTTTACTTTCACTCCTCCTCCTTCTATCTCTGTGGTGTGCTATAGCCAATACTACTGTTGCTGTTGTGTCTTTCGGCTTTTCCCGGTTAGGGGTCACCACAGCGGAACTCCAGTCTGCTAATGATTTCAGATAGATTTTTATGTGCTGAGTTGCCAGCCCTGATGCACAACCTTCAACGAAGGTAAGCCCATTCACGCATGTCTCCATGCAGAAGACGCTCTAGCTGAGAATCATGTCTGTATTTTATGTCCCTTGCCTGTTTAAGGTGTTTACTTTGTGTTTAATACTGTTAAGACTTCATGTTATCCCACTGTAATTTATTTGGCTGTCTTTATTGTGGATTATGTGTGCTTTCGATTGGAAGCTTAATTGAATAAAGAGTGCTGTAGTCCTTTATCATATAGGGTGGGCTGTAGTCCTTGCTTATCTGTAGCATATGTGCTGATGTTACTGCCTTTTTATTGACAGTGTATTACCTTACATATACCAAGACTGAAACAGTTACTATTGTTTATATTATTATTTTTTTAATAAATTAAGTCAGTTTTTAGTTTTTTAGTTTCACGTGTATTGCTATCTGTATAGCACATGCATTGTGTCATAACATTTGCATTGCACTAGTGTGTGTATGTTGATATCAATATGTCTGCACTACTTGTCTAATTTTCTGTCTTATTTCATATAGTACTTCTATTTTTCAGCCTAGGTTTTAACTCTCCTACTTGCATTTTTTTGTACTTTTAATCTTTTTTCCTCATCTTTTCATGTTGTTTGACTTCTTGGTAGTAGTTTGCATGTATTTTGCTTCTTGTTTCTTGCATTATATTTTCTAGCTTTACCCCTGTCTGTCTACAGAAGTTGTCTCTTCCTGTAAGGACCTGTGGTTGTCCAATTTGCTCTCCAGTTCACTAGGAGCCTAGATTCTTCACTTCATAAGATGTTTTACTAGTGTATTCCATTTATTTGTTTTTTCTGTATTTTAATGTGTTATTGTAAGGCCACCTGCACATCCCCAAGCACTTATTCTTCTAAATAGTATCTTGCCTCACCTTCCTTTACCTTTAATTTTAGTCTTTTGTCTGTGAATCTATTTGTTTCCTTTACTGTTTTACAATCCTTCTTCGATTGCTTTCTGCAGCTGGATGCTTTCTTTCTTTTTCTTGCGTTGCCTGGTTGAGTTGCACTAGCGTTTTCACTTTTCGTTTGTTCTCTCATGATCCTTTGCAGAATTTAAACTGCTTTACTTGATTTCTGGCCATCTTTCTTGCTGTGTATCAGTCTACTTTCACTCCCCCTATCTTCATGGTATGCTATAGCCAATATTGCTGTATTGCCTGTATTTTATGTCCCCTGTCTGTTTAAGGTATTTACTTTGTGTTTTGTGTTTAATACTGCTAGGACTTCATGTTCATAGGTTCATAGAGTAATACTAGGATAACTGCATTTGTGGGTCATTTCAAGCCTAGCCAATTACCCCATGTGAGAATCAAACCCTGCACCTTGTGTTGTGCAAGGTAAATACCTTAACCATTATGCCAGCCTCCCACCCATAAATAAATTATCTGTCTTGGGACTCACATCCTGAACATGTGCATGTAAACCTGTTACTCTAACCACTAAACTGTCATGGCTTATCCCACTGTAATTTATTTGGCTCTCTTTATTGTGGATTATTTGTGCTTTCAATTGGAACCTTCATCGTATAAAGTGTGCTGTAGTCCTTTATCATATAGGATGTGCTGTAGTCCTTGCTTATCTCTAGGATCTGTGCTGGTGTTACTGTCTTTTTATTGACAGTGCATTACCTAGCGTATACCAACACTGAATCGGTTACTTTTGTTTATACTATTTTTTTTTAATAACTGAAGTCAGTTTTTAGTTTTTTAGTTTCACTTGTATTGCTACTTGTATAGCATGTACATTGTATCATAACATGTGCATTGCCTTACTGTATGTTGATTTCAAAATATCTAAACTACTTGTCTAATTTTCTGTCTTATTTCTATTTTTTAATTAGGATTATTGACTAACCATTTTTTTTCTTTTTTTCTTTTTTTCTTTAATTTCTTTGTCAGTTGACTACTTTGATAGTAGTTTGCATGTATTTTGCTTCTTGTTTCTCCCATTATATTTTCTAGTTTTACCCCTGTCTGCCTACAGAAGTTGTCGCTTCCTGTAAGGACCTGTGATTCTCCGGTTTGCTCTCCAGTTCGCTAGGAGCCTAGATTCTCCACTTCACAAGATGTTTTTCTAATATATGCCATTTATTTGTTTGTTTCTGTTATTGTAAGGCTACCTAGATATCACCGAGCACCTCATCTTCTGTCTAGTACCTTGCCTCACCTTCCTTTACCTCTAATTTCAGTCTTTTGTCTGTGAATCTATTAGTTGCCTTTACTACTTTAACTACCCTCTTTGATTGTTTCTACTGCTGGATGTTTTCGTTGTTTTTCTTCTGTTGCCTGAGTGACCTGCATTAGTGTTTTCACTTTCAGTTTGTTCTCCCATTATCCTTTCCAGCATTTAAACTGATTTGGTACGTTTCTGGCCATCTTTCTTGCTCTGTATCAGTATACTTTCACTCACACTATCCCGGTCGTGTGCTGTAGGTGATACTGCTGTATTGCCTGTATTTTATGTCTCCTGTCTGTTTAAGGTATTTACTTTATTTTTTGTGTTTAATACTGTTAGAAATTCATGCTAGCCCACTGTAATTTATTTGGCTATCTTTATTGTGGATTACTTGTACTTTCGATTGGAACCTTTATCATATAAGCTGTGCTGCAGACCTTGCTTATCTGTAGGATCTGTGCTGGTGTTATAGCCTTCTTATTAAAAGTGCATTGCCTTACATTTGCCAAGACTAAAACACTTACTATTGTTTAAATTAGATTTTTTAAAATAAATAAAGTCAGTTTTTTAGTCTTGTTAGTTTCACGTGTATTGCTATTTGTAGAGCATGTACATTTTGTCGTAAGATGTGCATTGCACTAGCGTATGTTGATTTCAATATGTCTGCACTACTTGTCTAATTTTGTTAATTATTTCATGTCTTACTTCTAGTTTTCAGCCTAAGTTGTAAGTCTCCTACTTGTTTTTTTTTTTAGTTTATAGACTAACCTTTGCTTTTAATCTTTTTTCCCTATCTTTCTATGTTGTTTGACTACTTGGTACTAGTTTGCATCAATTTTACTTCTTGTTTCTCCCATTATATTTTCTAAGTTTACCCCTGTCTGCCTATGGAAGTTCTCTTATTCTGAATGGAGCTGTGATTCTCTGGTTTGCTCTCTGGTTCACTAGAAGCCTAGATTCTCCACTTCACAAGATGTTTTACTAGTGTATGCCACTTATTTGTTTTTTCTGTATTTTAATGTGTTTCTGTTATTGTAAGGCTAGCTTCATGTTCCCGAGCACTTAATCTTCTATCTAGTACCTTGCCTCACATTTCTTTACCTTTAGTTTCAGTCTTTTGTCTGTGCATCTATTAGTTGCTTTTACTACTTTACCTACCTTCTTTGAGTCACGTCTGCTGTTGGATGTGTTCGTTCTTTTTCTTCTGTTGCCTGGGTGACCTGCATTAGGGTTTCACTTTCAATTTGTTTTCACATTTTCCTTTGCAACATTTAAACTCATTTACTAGATTTCTGGTGATCTTTCTTGCTGTGTATTAGTCTACTTTCACTCACGCTATCTCAGTGGTATGCTATAGCCGATACTGCTATATGGCCCTGTATTTTATGCCAGTTGTCTGTTTAAGGTATTTAATTTATTTTTTGTGTTTAATACTGTTAGGCCTTCATGTTATTCCAGTGTAATTCATTTGGCTCTATTTGTTGTGGATTGCTTATGCTTTCAATTGGAACCTTTATCATATAAGGTGTACTGTAGTCCTTGCTTATCTGCAGGATCTGTGTTGATGTTATAGTCTTTTTATTGACAGTGGATTACCTTATGGACACCAAGACTGGAATGCTATTGTTTATATTAGTTTTTTAATAACTGAAGTTAGTTTTTAGTTTTGATAGATGTTATGTTGTCCTGTCTCGCCTTCATTCATTGCTGGTTGGGGCCTATACAAAAGCTTGAGAGCTTCCACCAGCTCGAGGTTATACCCTATCCTACACCATGGGCGGGGAAGATTACCCAGATATTGTTTGCCGCTAAACAAGATAGGGTGCTCATTGCAGACTCTTGGCTAAGTGGAAGTTTTTCTTCCTTATAGTTTTGCAAAACTGGTTTAAAATTAGTTTAAAATAGTTATTGTTGTTGTAGTTTAACAACTTTTATCATTAGAACTGGTATCTTGTGCTTTCCAGTGTTTGTTGTTGTTCGTTTTTTCTGGTGGCCGTCGTCTACCACTAGGCCTGTTTGACCTTTCTTTTTGCCTATCCTGGCCAAACTTGTTTAAGTTAAAGAGTTTTGGACTAGTTTTCCCTACCTTCTCCTTTCTTGCCTCCTTTAGGTAGCCCGTTTGAGTTAGAGAGCTCCCTTGGGCCCGTTTAAGTTAGAGGGCTCCTTTCGGCCCATTAGCTTACAGGGTTTTTCCTTTCCTTTGTAGCAAACAGTCAGTTCATTTTTAATTAGAACTGTGTCTCCCCTTTTTTCTGTAGTAGTGTAATAAGGTTAGTTTTACTTGTTAACTGTCCTTAGTGTGTGTGTGTATGTGTGTGTACATATATATATATATATATATATATATATATATATATATATACATACATATATATATATATATATATATATATATATATATATATATCTGTATATATACATATATATATATATACATATATATATATATATATATATATATATATATATATATATATATATATATAAAAGTGTTGTTTCCTGTAGTTTTTTTTTTTCTGGTAATGGTATTATCCTCTGGTAAGATGTCTAAGGTTCCTAAAGAAGCAAAACCTTTGGGTTTTAAAAAATGTGACAAGTGCAGCCAGAAAATGTCACTAACTGATGGACACACCAGCAGTGTGTATTGTTTGGGTGCTGTCCACCTTCAGAAGTCTTGTTCCTTCTGTCATGCCTTTAGTTCCAGGGTACTGATGGAAAGAAGGAACAAACTCATAGTGAGAGGTTTGTAAAAAACTTTGGAAGGAATCTGAGTACCTCTAAAACTACCAAGAAATCTCCATCCTCCAGATCAGAAAGTCAGGTAAGAGGACATCTACTGCTGCTTCACCTTCAGAGCCGCCAAAAAAAACAAGCAAAGAACTCATCTTCAGACATGAAGATTTTCAGGCCTGAGAAAATCTCCTCCTTTGGTTCCAGTTGTGATCTTGGGACTGACAGAGTTCCAGTTTCGGAGCCATTCCCCAGTGTTGGAACCAGTCACCCCAGTCTTGAGATCTCCACTGTTATAGCTTATGAGGTTTCCAACCCTATCCTCTCGATCCTCCAGAAGCCTTTCGGTCGATGATGTGGAGCGGTTGGTGAAGGCACATTTACGGCAGCTGGCGCTGGCCAAGATACTGTTGACTCTGACCCAGAGGGATTTGGAGCTGACCAACATCACTTCCCCTTCAATGATTCCTCCTCTGACCCATTCTGGGGATTGGAGCTGGAGTGCTTAGGTCTGACTGTAGTGGAATCATCAGTGCTGAGACCTGCTCTGGGTTTGTTGGGCCCAACTACTGCTCCAACCTCCTCTACTCCATTGGAATTTGTGTGGTCTAGGAGCTGATGCTCTCCCATTGGGTCCAGGGAGGAGAGTCGGGCTGGACAGTTGCCTGACCCAAATCTACCTCCCGGGGCTTTGGTCTGGGTGAGCTCAGTGCCTACATAGGCCTCAGAGCCCACTGTCTTGGTTCAGGGGTGGTTTTCTGGTTCCTCAGAGCCAGAGGCCTCTTTGGATCAGGGGCAGCGGGCTTTTGAGGTGGTAAGGAGTGTGCTATCACCTCAGACTGCTCCACTCTCAGATCTTAGTACTCTTCCCCCTAAAGCACCAGTGTCTGTCTAGGTGCCATTGCTGCCACCCAGGTGTGGAGACCCAAAACCCCAGGATGCCCCATTGGGTGAAGTGATCTCTTCCAAAACCTCACATGAGTAGCCCTCCAGGAGGTCCCTTGGAAGTGGTTATGCAAGAGGAAGCATTTAGACTCTCCTGAGGAGTCCGTCATTTCAGACATGGACCTCGATGAGTCAGAAAGGTCTCCACAGTCACCCTCTGAGGATGTCTGCTTTGCAGACATCCTAGAGATCCTCAAACAGAGAGGTGGCTGAAAGTCCATCAACCCTTTTGAGGATGAGTCTGTGTACCTGAAGACTTTCGGGTCTTGCCCTTCCACCTCTTGGGTGTCTCTGCCTTTCGACCAGCTCATGAATGTAGCCAGTCGGTAGGCATGGGGCTGTCCGGATTCAGTGTAACCTGTTCCTAGGAGGACAAATAAATTTATTATTGTGCCTTCAGATAGGGAGTTCCTCACTAAAGGTGTCCCAGTAGGTGTTATGGTGGTGGCGGCAGCCACCAAAAAAGAATTGTCTGAGACTTCCTCATCTGTCCATCCACCGAATAAAGAGTCTCGGGCGATGGACAGATATGGAAAGTATTTGTCTTCATCACCTTCCTTTCCTCTTAGGTTGCTGAACTACCTGACCCATTTTACTAGGCTTCAGAGGGATCTCCTGAAGGAGTTAGGAGATACCCTCTAAGGTTCTCCAGCTGTGGGGGTTTCGGACAAGGTTTTCTCCCAGTTCTCCATCTTAAACTTCATGGTAAACTTCTCCATGTGACTTATCTGTTACATGGCCGATGGAGCTAGTAGGGCAGCAGGTACAGGAATTTCCTTAAGGAGACATTCCTGGATGTGCTTATGTGACTTCACAGAACTCTTCTGATCTACCTTTATTAATGCCCCTTTTGATGGCTTGTCCTTATTCGGGTCAAAAATGAAAGACTCTAACCAGGTGCAAGCAAAATGGAAAGACTGTTTCTGCCATTGGATTCCATTTCTCCCTCCTTACCAGGCCTTATCCCAAAGGCCAGAAGGGGGGAAAAATATGGTTTCATATGTCCCAGAGAGCCTTCCTGGATGCACGTGGTGATTCTTCCCCAAGGGGCAGAGAGGGAAGTAACAATGGAATACGCTGACCATGTGCCAGAGGGGGTATGCAGAACAAGGGTGACAGGGAGTCCTTCCTTGATAGGCCCTTTCAGTGGTCCTGAAAGTAGGCCCATCTGTCCACCTCTGGAGGCAGTTGGGGGTCGCTTGTTATTGTACCCAAATGCCTGGCTAAAAATAACAAGAGACAAATGGGTACAAGCGATCATATCCAGAGGTTACTACATACCCTTATCCTCTCCCCCTTTAGAAAAAAAATCGGTCCCAGATGTTCCACCCAGTCAAAGGAACCATTCAACTCTAGAAGGCTAGAGGGCTTTTGGATACTGGCAAAGGCTCTTGCCACCCCCATAGTGCCTTTTTTAGGCAAGGCTCAAAAGACAAACCCACCTCCATAGAAAACACAAAGAACAAGAAACTAAGGGTAATGCTGCTAAATGCCAGAAGTCTAAACCTCAAAATGCATGCACTTGAAGCTCTCCTCAGTATGGAGAACATTGATATCTGCGCAGTGACAGAAACCTGGTTCAAGGCTCCAGAGAGCACCCCAGCACTACCAGGTTATACCTCATATCATGCTTTTCGGCCCCAAAACTCAGACCGAACCACAAAAGGAGGGGGAGTATCCATATTTATCAGGGATACCCACACCTCCAGGTTAGTGGTGTTGCACGAAGCATCAGAAACCATCCATGTACAACTAACAGTGGGCAAAACTGCCTTTCAGTTTATAGCATGCTACAGACCACCATCTCAAAATCAGGAATCCCACTCGGCTTTCCTGAAAACATTGGAGAACATGAAGATCTCCCCAAACACCATTATATTGGGTGACTTCAACTACCCAAACATAGACTGGGAGCATTACTCAAGCCCCAACACCCTAGCCTAAAGGTTCCTGGAATTTATAAACTCAAATGCCATGGAACAACTAGTCACAACTCCCACAAGAGGGGAAAACATACGTGACCTGATCATCACCAACATGGGGACCCTATGCTCCACACCAGAAGTATACCCCTCATTGGTAAGATCAGACCATAAATTAATTTCACTGGATATCCAACACCCGACCCCACCCCCAGCCCAGAAAACCACAGTGAAAAACTTCTCAAAAGTGAACTTCACACTTCTCAAAACTGAGGTGGAATCCTTCAAGGCCCCTGGGCCAGTGGAAACTACGGCCCAAACCACAGAATCCTATATAAAAGCATTCTATGGACACCTCCAGGAATGCATGGATCATGCTATCCCAAACAAAACCAAGACCCAATCGTCCAAAGGCAGACGTCCAGTCTGGTGGACCCCAGCCATAAATAAGTTGTACAACAGAAGGAGGAAGCTACTACATGATAGAGCAAAATCCCTAAAAGGGAAGGCATCTCTGATCAGTATTAGCAAAAAATTACGATCCCTCATAAAATCCTCCAAGGCCAGCTTTGAGAGAAAAATTGCACAGGACACTAAAGACAATCACAAGGCTTTCTTTAGCTATGTTAGGAACCTGGGATGCAACTCCCAGATATGCTCAGAGTTGATTCTAAACTACAAAAAGTACACTGAACCCACAGACATTGCCAAGATCCTGGCAGACAGGTTCAGTGCAAACCCCCCTTCCCCCCAAAAGAGCAAATATCTATCCCAGCAGAGTGCAGCCTCGCTAACATCTCAGATGCTCAGGTGAAAGCCGCCCTCTCCAAAGCAAAAAACACTGCTTCAATGGGACCAGACGGTGTCCCGGGTTGCGTCCTACATGAACTCCAACAAGAACTAAACCCTCACGTAAAACTGCTGTACAATCTCAGCCTCGCTACAGGATATGTACCCAAAGAATGGCGTACAGCAACAGTGGTCCCACTCCACAAAGGTGGTGCCTCAACAGACCCTGGTAACTATCGCCCCATAAGCCTGACTAGCCTTACCTGCAAGGCCATGGAGAGGATCATCATGGAACTCATAAACAAAGACATTGGGGACCTACAGACACTAGATCCTACCCAATTCGGCTTTGTCAAGGGCAGATCCTGCCTCTTGAACCTGGTCGACTTTTTCGAAACAGTCACCAAGGCCATAGATGAAGGGAAGGTAGTCCACACAGCCTATCTGGACCTCGCAAAGGCATTTGACACAATACCCCACTCGGGCATCATAGATAAGCTATCCAGCTTAAATATAAACCCCTATGTCACAAGATGGGTTGCTAACTGGCTCAAAGACAGAACCCACAGAGTCAGAATTGCCGGAGCCATGTCATGACTCGAAACCGGTTACAAGTGGTGTCCCACAAGGCTCTGTCCTGGGACCTCTCATGTTCGGTATATACTTCTCCGAGGTACAGGTCAACATGGGAGGACTATGGCTGACCAAGTTCGCAGATGACTGCAAACTGGGCGTCATAATTGACTCTCCAGCTGACATGAACATCCTCCAAAAAGGTCTCACAGAGACGGATAACTGGTGCCAGAGCCATGGCCTACAGCTAAATGCCAAAAAGTGTATAGTCATACCCTTTGGCAAAAACTAAGTGCCCACAAATTACCACATAGGTGGAAACCCATTAAGTATGGAAGAAATAATTAGGGACCTGGGGACCCAAGTTGATAGCAATCTCTCCTTTGACAACCACATTGCCAAAGTGGTTAGAAAGACCTTCTACATAGCCCACCTTATCATGAAAGGATTCACATCTAGATCAAGTGAGGTAATAGTGCCCCTTTATTCATCCCTCATCAGGCCCATCATAGAATACAATGCCCCTTTTGGGATGTACCTTACCCGACACCTGCAGCAACTAGAAAGACCCCAAAAGTACCTCACAAAGAGGATCAAGGGACTCAAACAGATCCCATATGCTGCCAGGTTAAAAAAAACTCCAGCTCTACTCAGTTGCATACCGCCTACTTTGAGGCGATCTATGCCTGACATACAAAGCTATGTCCAACCCAGAATTAATGGACATGCTCCACCTCAGAAAATCTAAATCCCTTAGAACCACGCGCTCGAGGGACTTGAACCTCAGCACAGAAATAAATAGAACATGCTGGAGGGGCAGATTCATAACCCAGAGGCTCCCTTCACTCTGGAATAGAATCCCAGTCCATGTTAGGCAGAGCACCTCACTGACTCTCTTCAAGAGGAATCTTGATGAGTGGATGGGAGATCGTAGGTTTACCCCAGGGATTACTTCTGTGTCACTACTAGACAGAGGCACAGTAAATGTACCTTAAAAAGGGCACAGCAAATGCAAATCAAAGGGTGGCGAAAGCCAATCACACTCGGGCTAGGCTTATAAATGCCCCAGGGCAAATAGCCTAGTATGAACCTATGAACCTATAAGAAGTACAAAAGTTGCCAGAAAAAAGAGTCAACCAAAATGTCCCCGCAGTCCAAATTGGATCTACAACTTACTCTAGGTTCTTTTTGGTTCCAAAGAAGACAGGGGACTGGAGGACCATTCTGGATTTCAGCAGACTAAACAAGTCTGTCAAGAAGTCAAAGTTCCAGATGGTGACACTGCAGTTGATACTCTCCTTTCTAGGAAAAGGCAATTGGATGCATTGATAGATCTCCAGGATGTGTAGTACTACATAAAGATGGACAGGTGATCCAGGAGACATTTGCTGGGAGCCAGTCACTATCAGTTTCGAGCTCTGCCCTTTAGTCTCACTACAGCCCCCAGAGTGTTCACCAAATGCATGACAGTAGTTGCGGTGCACTTGAGGCTTCTAAGATTCTGAGTGTTTCCGTACTTAGACAACTGGCTCCTAACCACCACCACCGAGCATCTACTAAGAAAAGTGAGAGACACAACCATTCATCTTTGCTCTCAGCTGAGGATCATGATAAACTTAGAAAAATCTGCCTTGCTGCCATCACAGCATATTGTCTTTATAGGGGAAGACTTAAATACAAGACAAATGATCTGATGTTGTTAATTTTCTTTCCATTCATCACTGATGGGTTCGGTTCTGAGCTCTCGGAACTGAGACAGCCTAATACCAAGCTCACGCCAGCCAAGAAGTCTCGAGCTAAACTTCTACTCATAGTGCCCTTCTCCCTGTTACCTCAGATCTCATTTTCCGCATAGCCGTAAAGCGTAGCCATAAAGCCACGTTTCAGCCGAGCTGTCAGCTAAGTGAAAACTTTTTGATATCTCTCAGAATATTTTGTAATTTTTCCTTTCGTTTGTGGTTTATATTGCCATTTCTATAATCTTACAGATATATTTATACCTTTCACTCTTTTTCTACCCATTTGGTAAACTTTTAAAGTACCATTGGTGGTATGGCCTTTTCTCCCTACCCTTGTGGTATTTCTTGAATACCATCATTGGTATTTCTTCTCTCTTTTCCCTTTAACTAACTAGTTATGTGTTTTTTGACATATTTCATAGGTTTAGTGTATATTTAGATAGTTTAGACTTAGTGATGGTAGAGTTTGAAAATTTTCTCTAGTATTCTATTTGGATTGTTGTGTGTAAAGTTCATTATGTCTGATAACAAGGGCACATCAGGTTTCAAACATTGTGCTTCATGTAAGGGTAAACTTCCTAATAGTGACTCCCATGATGATTATGTTTATTCTGTGGGGGTGCCCCACCTTTCGGTGCAACCTCCCTGTGTGATTTGTCAAAGTTTCAGTCAGTGCACCTTGAACAAGTGCAAGAATACGTTGATTCTGAAGGGCCTACCTAAGTCACCCTTTTCAGAGGCCTTTTCTGTGACAGAGGCCTCATCCCCACCAATCAAGGATAAGTAAAGGTCCCACTCAGTTCCTTCTTCACCATCTGGTGACCAGGGCAAATCTGTTGAGCCAAAAGTGCCAAAGCTATCTTCAGAGCATAAGTCTGCCTCGTTGGCACCGACCTCTTCCACTCCAGCTACAGCTGCTCCTATGTTGGTGCCAGTTTTAGCTCAGATACTGTCTCTGGCACCAACTATCGACCTCACAATGACTACAAAGACTTCAGCACTGAGTGCCGCTTTGGCATAGTGCATGCCTTTGATGCCTATCTCTGCAATTACAGCTGAACATTCCACATCGGCTCCGAGTGCCCCTTTGGTACAGAGCCCTTTTACCATCCTGATAAATACAAATTTGATTCCACTGCTTCCAGTCTCCAAACTTGAGACATTGGTGTCAGTAGATTCCACACCATGGACCTGATATTCTCCATCTACAGACCCATTTCTAGGACAGGTGTACAGTCCATTCTTAGAATGACCTGACTCCCCTTCGGGAGTATCCACTAGATCCACCAAGAGCCTTTCAGAACTTGATGTGGTGCATCTTGTGGACTAGCTGTTAACAGCCAGGGGGATACCCACCCCTTCTAGGACCCATCCTCCTGCAGGATTTGGGTTGCCTTCTTCATGGAGTCCATCCTACTCTCCTACTTTGACCATACCAGTTCCAAAGCCTTCTGCTCCAACATCCTTTTCAGAACCCCCCCCCCATATCGGCACCTGTAGTGGACCTCACTGGGGCTCTGGGACTGTCCCTTTGGCTTTCGGTCCCCACTGAACCAGGCCTTCCTGAACCCTGTGATTGGGCAGCAGGGTCCTCGGTGTGTGGCATGGTTCTGAGTGTTTCTACAGTTCTGTCCTTGGTGCCAGGAGTCCTGTCTGCACCGATCCTGCTTGAGGCTCCATCTTTGGGAGTGGGTTAGATTGAGTGGGGTGTAACCCTGGTTCCGAGGTTGTCCTTCTCGGATCTGGGCTCCCATCCCTCATTGGGTGAACCTGCTTTTCAAGCTATAGAGAAGCACTTGCATTTGGAAGCATTCCACCAACATCAAAACTCCAGACCTCTCCCCCTGAGCTACAGCTGTCACAGACCACCTGCCTGGGACACCGAGCAGGAAAGCCACAGGACCCTCCATTGCATGGTGCCCCCTCTTCTGAGTCCTCCTCAGAAGCCCCCACTGAGGAGCCCCCACAGAAGAGATCATGCAAGAGGAAGCACGTAGACTCTCCTGAAGAGTCTCTAACAGAGGGCATGGATTTCATTGACAGTGAAGGGTCCCACAGTCACCCCCTGAGGATGTCTCCTTTGGAGTCATCCTTGAAATGTTGAAACAGAGGGGTGACTGGAAGCCCATTAATCCTTCTTCTGTGGAGTCCGTTTTTCTGCAGGCTTTCCATGCTCAGCCATCTACCTCTTGGGTGACCCCGTCTGCAGATGAGCTAGTACAACTCATGGTACAATGCACTTGGAAGATCTCTGATTCTGTTGAGTTGCTCCCTTGGAGACCTGACAAGATACTTTCTCCCCCCGAGGAAAACCCACATTGGTCCAGAGGTTTATCAGTTGATGGTATGATGGTTGTGGTGGCCACGAAAAAAGATCTCGCTGAAGAGAGTCATACTATTCACCCGCCCAACAGAGAGTCCTGGGCCATGGACAGATTATGGAAGTGAGTCTTTGCTTCAGCAACCTTTGCCATATGATCCCTGAATTACTTGGCTCATTTTACGATGCTCCAAATAGGCTTGGTTTCCAAACTCTCTGGAACACTCACAGGACAGGTGTCTGACGAGGTAAGGGATAAAGTTGCCTCACAACTCACAACCCTGGAATCAATCTCCAATTCATCCATGAGGTTGCTCTCACATGCAACCGAAGGGGCAGCTAGAGCTGCGGGTTCAAGCATAATTATCAACCCAAAAACAACAGTGTAAAGATGGAAAAACACTACAAGAAAAAAGTACAACCACCTTTTGCCTCACTGTAAGGTGCAAGGTATAAAACTGAATGATGATTCAAGTAGGCGAAAAAAGAACGCTTAAGATGGTCCTTGTGCTTAAGGTACCTGGACGACATTTTTATTTTATGGAAAGATGTTTATGATGGGGAAGAATTTAGTGAGTTTATTAATAATATTTGTGATTATTTTAAATTTACCTCATCTCATAGTCAGGAAAGAATTAACTATTTGGATGTAACCATTATTAACGACACTGAGTTGAAAGAATTTTATTCTTCAGTTTACAGGAAACCGACTTTTTCTAATGATTATTTAGAATTTAACAGTTGCCACCATTACCATATGAAAAGAAGTATTGTTAAAGGCCAGTTTATAAGAATGGTGAGAATGTGTTCAACTTACAATATTTTTATTGGTGAAGTGGAAGTGTTAAAAAAAGTATTTATGGATCGAGGTTATCCAGAGAAAGTGGTTTCTGAGATTTGTGAATTCATCAAGGGTAACTGGGGTGATAGGTATAAGCCCTTGTTAGGGAAGCCTACTGCATTAACAACAGTTAAAAATAGTTCTAATGAGTATGTAAACAGTATGGTTTTAACACATGGTTATCATAATAAAAGTATTAAGGACATCATGTGTAATAACTGGGTGTTGTTGAGATCAAACAAGGAACTTCAGATCATGATTGGGAATAACCCACAGTTTGTTTTTAGGACTGGTGTTAATTTAAAGTTTTTGTTTGAACACCCTATTTTATTTAAAGAGATTCCTGATAAAGGTACAACAGGGTGTGGACAGTGTGACTATTGTAAATTTATTTACAAGAACCCTTTGTACATATTAGTGAATTAGGTTTAACGTTGAGAACTAATGTTGGTAATTGTGGAACCAGGGGTTGTGTTTATTTGGCAACATGTCAGGATTGTTTCAAATTTTACTTTGGTAAGACAGAGAGGACCCTTCGTAGAAGGATCTACAAGCACATGTATGCTATTAAGCAAAAAGCTTAAACAACTCCTTGTACAGACATATTGACAGTAGTGTGGATTGTTCAAAGTTTTTATTTTGCATTTTGGAAATAGTGGCTGTGAATTACAGGGGAGGTGACTGGGCAAACGCTCTCGGGAGGGCAGAAACAAAATGGCAGATTAGGTTGAATGCTGACCATGCCTCTGGTCTTAATGACCATATTACCATCATGCCATTTTTAAAGTATAAGGCTTTGCTTTTATAAAGTGAAATGTTTTGAAGTTTGCTTATTTTTTAACATATTGTTGTGATTTTTTTAAATGTTACATGTGACATTACAGTTGATTTTCATTGGTTGCATTTACTATTTATTAATGACGTTTTTTAAATGTTTGGAAGGTTCTGATGAAGTCCAGGGTTGCTGGATAAAAGCACTTGACTGATTTTTGTACTAATATCTGGTTGACTTGGAATAAATGTTCTTTTTTTGCCTACTTGAATCATCATTCAGTTTTATATCTTGCACCTTACAGTGAGGCAAAAGGTGGTTGTACTTTTTTTCAAGCGTAATTATGAGATGCCATGCCTGGATGCACCTGTGTGACTTTGCAGACCCTTTCTAGTCTTCCTTCTTGAATGCTCCCATTGAAGCATCTTCCCTTTTTGACCCCAGTGTGAAGGACACTCTGACCAGGTGTGAGCAGGATGGTAAGACCCTGTCTCCCATAAGTCTACATTTTTCCAGTCCTCAACTTTCCTTTTCCAGGAACCAGAAGAGTAGCAAAATGTTGCACAAAAAATCTTGGTCCTTTCTGTGCAACATGTGGCAATTATACTCCCAGGGGCAGAGGGGGTAACAATTCTGGAAGATGCCCCTACCAAGGCAGAGGAAGTACATGTAATCAGGGACTCAGGGATTCTTTCTCTGGGCAGCCTTATCAGCACTCTTGAAGAGCGGCCCACTAGCTTTCCTCTGGAAGCAGTCGGGGGTTGTTTCTCTCTGCACCAAGCTGCCTGGCATTCAATAACCACTGATTGTTGGGTGCAGAAGATCATAACCAGAGGTTACACCATTCCCCTTATCACTTATCCAAAACTTCCAACAAAACTTCCAGACAATCCACCCAGTCAAAGGGAAGACGCAGCTGCAGAAATAAACAAGCTGTATCAAAAAAGAGTCATCCAATTAGTCCCACCAGACCAATGCGGATCCGGATTTTACTCAAGATTCTTTTTGGTGCCAAAAAAGACAGGGGACTGGAGACCCATTCTGGATCTCAGCAATTTGAACAACTCTGTTGCCCAAACCAAATTCCAGATGGTCACCATTCAGTACATTCTTCCTTTTCTAAGGGAAGGTGATTGGATGTGCTCAATAGATCTTTGGGACGTGTATTACCACATCAAAATGGACAAATGCTCCAGGAGTCTACTTCACTTCCGGCTAGGAGCCAATCATTACCAGTTTTGTGCCCTGCCATTTGGACACTCTACTGCCCCCAGAGTGCTCACAAAGTGCATAGCAGTGGTTACAGCTCACTTGAGACTTCAAGGATTCCTGGTGTTTCCATATTTGGACGATTGGCTCCTTACCACCCCCACCAAGCATCTTCTGGTAACAGCCCTGAAATAATCTCTTTCCCTGGTGAAACTTTTGGGAAGAACTGTAAACTGGGAGAAAGACAATCTTGCTCCATTCCAGAACGTAGAATTAATTGGAGCAGTCTTTGACATCCGCTCTTGTCTGGTGTTGCTCCCAGCTCACAGACTTCAGAGATTGAGGCTCCAGCTCTGGGTGATACTCTGTCAAAACAAAGTCTCAGTGAGAGAGGTTCTTCAGGTTTTAGGATCCATGACAGCTTCCATACCAATAGTGCCTCTTGCGAAACTGCATATGTGAATACTTCAATGGCTTCTACTCTCTCAATGGTTTCCAAATTAACACCCTCTATGCTTTCAAATTTAGATAACCAATTCTTGCAAGCAGGACCTTCTTTGGTGGATGAGGCCAGACACAGAACCTTGGAGCTACCTATTCTAGCCCCCCCAGCCCAATGCCATTGTGACCACAGATGCTTCCCTGATAGGGTGGGGAGGGGCATTTCCAGGGAAAGACAGTCTAATGTGCATGGTTCACATTGGAGGCCAACCTGCACATCAGTGTTCTAGAACTGAGAACAGTGCTGTTAGTGTTGCAAGCATTCCAACCTGTTCTTCCTTATGGAACAATTGCAATTCAGTCAGACATGTCAGTAGTTATGTCAGTAGTCTGGAACATCAACAAGCAAGGAGGAACCAAGTCCTATCCCCTGTGTTGAGTGGCCATGAGAATTTGGCAGTGGGCGATAGCTTCCAACCGCTTTCTGATAGCAATGCATATCCTGGGGATCTCCAATGTGATTGTAGACAAGTTGAGCAGATGTATTCTTCTGCCTCACAAGTGGTTCCTCAATCCCGATGTAGCAGCAGAAATTTTCAGCTATTGTGGCCAACCTTGCTGTGACCTATTTGCCTCCCTGTCAAACAAAAAATGCAGCAGCTATTTTTCCCTATTCCCCCCACAGAGGGAGTCCCTGAGGGATGCTTTGATTCACGATTGGCACACGGGACTGCTATATGCCTATCCCCCCATTCCTCTGATACCCTAATTCATAAAGAAAGCTATTTGGTTGAAATGCAAAGTGATCCTCATAGCCCCCTTTTGCCATAGACAAGTTTGGTTCCCCTTCCTTCGGCCTCATCTGTTATGTCGACCGTGGATTCTGGACCCTCTTCCAGATCTAATTTCTCACCCCAAGGGTTGAGTCACCCGAACCTATCCAGTGTCAAGCTGACATCTTGGTTTCTCCACTTTCATTAATCACCAGGAATGATAACCTCATCTCACCTGTTCGTGGCATTATTCTGGTCTCTCATAAACCATCCACCAGAAGGCTATATCTAGACCAATGGAAAAGGTTCTCTATTTGGTCAAAGAAAAAGATGCTGGCTCCATAATCGTCTCCAGTCACAGCAGTTTTACAATACCTATCTAAATTCTTTGGGGATGGAGCCACAGCTTCTACCATACGAGTACATCTAGCGGTTATCTCAAACTATCATAATGGGTTGGATGATTCTCCTCACATCTCACTTCAATTATGCAAAACCTTTCTCAAAGGTGTCTCCCACATTAGCCCTTCAATTAGACAACCTATAGAGCCATGGAACCTCACTTTAGTTCTACGGTCTTTAACTCAACCTCCTTTTGAACCTGCAGTGAAGTACAACCTCAAATTCTTGTCATGGAAATCCCCTTTTCCTGGTAGCCATCACATCAGCCAGACGAATTTCTAACCTTCAGGCATTATGCACCAAAAGGCCCTATACTAATCTTCCACAAGGACAGATTATCACTCTGGACAAATCCAACTTTCCTCCCCAAAGTTGTTTTGCATTTTTCCATCAATTAGTCCATTGATTTTCCAGTATTTTTTCCGATTTTTTGTAATAAAGGAGAATACTGTCTACATTCCTTGGATGTGCACAGACAATTGAGATTTTATTTAGACAGTACCAAAGCAATACGCAAAACTGACCAACTTTTCATTTCCCTCTCTGGGCCTAGAATGGGAAATTCTGTCTCCAAGGTCACTTTGTCAAAATGGTTAAGAGACTGCATACACTGCATTTATTCACTTGCAAACGAACCTATGCCACAGAATGTTAAAGCCCATTCTACCAGATCTATGGCAACGTCTGTAGCCTTCCATTACAGAGCTTCTATAGATGATATCTGTGCAGCATCCACCTGGGTTAAACCCCACACTTTTATCAATCATTACAAATTGGATGTGGTCTCCAGAGGGAGAGCTGCCTTTGGCTCAATGGTGCTCAGGAACATTCTTCCATAAGGGCCACCCAAAGATGAATGGAGAGAAGATTAACAGCATCAGATAAAGAAGTTATGTCTTACCATAACATTCCATCTGTGTTGTTGATCTTTCATTCATCACTTCCCACCCTCCTTCCCCCGTCAAAGGATCCTGGGGGATACGTTGGGTCCAAGTGGTGATGTAGGGCATTTGCACAGAAATGGCCTCTGCTTTACTAGTACAACATGGGCAAACTCGATCTGAGGTAACAGGGAGAAGGGCACTATGTGTAGAAGCTTAGCTCGATAGTTTTTGGTTGGCGCGAGCTTGATATTAAGCTGACTCGGTTCCGAGGGCTCAGAACCAAACGCATCAGTGATGAATGAAAGAAGATCAACAACACAGATGGAACATTATGGTAAGACATAACTTCTTTTTAGACAAACGTCCTCCCAAGAGGGTTCAAACCTTATGTCAGCAAGTTAAAAAACCTCAACAAAGAAAAACGTGCAAGCGAAGGTTGTTTTTAAAGTTTTAGGTACCATGGCAGCAGCAATGACCATGGTACCCTTGGCTCATCTGCACATGAGGATTATTCAGTGACTACTTTTCACTCAGTGGTCCATGCAGGAGCTGCCCATGTCTCACAAGATTATCATAATGGAGTCCTGCAAGAGGGAGCTGCACTAGTGGCTTCACTCTACTCAAGTGGATTTAGGCAGACCATTCATCTTTCCACAACCAACAGCTACAGTGACCACGGATGCTTGCCAGATAGGGTGGGGGGCATTATCTGGGGAAGACTGTCCAAGGTGTTTGGCAGGAATATGAGAATCACTTGCATATCAATGTCCTAGAGATGAGAGCAGTGCCTTTGGTGTTGCAGGCATCCCAGAACTCCCTTCCACTAGGAACAATTGCAATCCAGTCAGACAACATGTCAGTGGTGTGGTATATAAACAAACAAAGAGGAACCAAGTCTTACTCCCTATGTTGAGAGGCCCAGAGAGTATGACAGTGGGCAGTTTCTTCTCAGCATTTTCTGATACCAATGCACATCCCAGGGAAATCCAATGTGATAAAAGACCAACTCAGCAGTGCTATTCTAATGCTTCACGAGTGGTCCCTATAACAGGAAGTTGTGGAACAGATTTTCCGCAAGTGGGGCCAGCCTTGATGCGACCTCTTTGCCATATCTGTGAATAACAAATTTAGCAGCTACTTTGCCCTGATCCCCTCTCTGGGGGAGTCACCCAGGGATGCACTTGTACATGATTGGCCCCGGGTCTTCTCTATGCCTTTCCTCCCTTTCCCTTGATTCCCAAAGTCCTTCAGAAAGCCAGCACATTGACGAATAGTTTGATACTCATTGGCCCATACTGACCTTGTCAGATTTGGTTCCTTTTTCTATGGTCCCATCTCCAAGAAGAGCTGGGGATTCTGGACCCAGTTCCAGACCTCCTGACTCATCCCTCAGGAATGCTACATCCATCAATTCAAACCCTCAGACTGACAGCTTGGCTGCTCCACTTCCACTCATGGCCTGGCTTCCAGATATTTCCCCTGCAGTGAGATATATTTTAATTTTGTCCCATAAGGCTTCAACCAGAAAACTATATTGTAGCAAATGGAAAAGGTTTTCACGCTGGGCATTTAACAATCACATTGATCCTTTCACTGCCCCTGTAACAGCCGTATTAGACTTTCTAGCAAAATTTTTTGATGAAGGTGCAGCTGCTGCTACTATTTGAGTTCAGTTAGTTGCTATATCAAACTATCATATTGGAGAAATGGGATTAAAAATCATGTCCCATAGGCTTTGCAAAGCTTTTTTGAAATGTACTTTTTTACTAAGGCCACCTGTGAAAGGGCCACCAACTCCTTGGGGCTTTAACTTTGTGTTGTCCACCTTGATCCTTCTTCCCTTTGAACCTGCATCATCTTGTCAACTAAAATTTCTAACATGGAAAACAACCTTCTTGATAACCATCACATCTGCTAGAGGGGTATTAGAACTCCAGGCTTTGTTAATACGCCCCCCCTTACTTGATTTTCCACAAAGATAGAGTCTCCCTGAGAACTAACCCTTCATTCCTCCCCAAAGTATGCTCAGAAGCAAATTTGAATCAATCCATTGACTTGCCTGTTTTTTCTCAAAATATAGCCACAAGGGTACAAATTACACCAACTGGGCATACACAATTATGTTTCTACCTACATAGAACAAAGGAATTCAGGAAATCAGATCAACTGTTTGTATTCTTTTCAGATAAAAAGAAGGATGCTCCAATATCTAAGGTCACGCTTTCCAAGTGGCTTACTGATTGTATAACCTTCACATACACATCTCAATATTGAGAACTTCCAGGAAAAATAAAAGGCCATACCACAAGACCTATAGCAACCTCATCGGCTTTTCAGGCAAGGCTACCCATGGATTAAATTTGTGCTGCAGCAACATGGGTAAAGTTTCATACCTTTATTACATATTACAAAGTTGATTTGGCCTCCAGGAACAGGGCCTCTTTTGGGTCCTCTGTTTTGAAGAGTATTTTCCCTTGAACCACCCAAGAAAGAAGGTGCTAAGGATGCTGTCTCAACCAGCAATGAATGAAGGCGAGAAGTTATGTACTCACCATAACGTTCCATGTTTGTTGTCCACCTCGCCTTCATTCTTGTGTCCCACCATCCTTCCCCCTGCCTTTGCTCCTGGAGGATCGAGAGGTTTATTGCTAATTGAACTTTGATGTTCTCTGAATCTCTTCCTTAGTTCCTTTTTTTTTGGAACATGGTTAATGTTGGTGTTACTAGTTATAGTATTTGCAAAAAAGATCTGGGTAATCTTCCTTGAGCATAATGGGATAGGGTATAGCCTTGAGCCGGTAGAAGCTCTCGAGCTTTTGTATAGGCTGAGTCAAAAATGATTCTCAGTTCCAAACCCAACCAGCAATGAATGAGGGTGAGATGGACAACAAACATGGAATGTTATGGTGAGTACTTAACATCTTAGTTCACGTGTATTGCTATTCGTATAGCATGTACATTGTGTCATGACATTTGCTTTGCACTAGTGTATGTCAATTTCAATATGTCTGCACTACTTGTCTAATTTACTTCCATATTTCATGTTGTACTTCTGTTTTTCAGCCTATGTTGTAACTCCTCCTATTTCCTTTTTTTCTTGTTTATTGACTAACCACTTTGCTTTTAACCTTTTTTTCCCTATCTTTCCATATCATTTAACTACTTGGTATTAGTTTGGAGCTATTTTACTTTTTGTTTCTCCTATTATATTTTCTAGGTTTATCCCTGTCTGCCTAAATAAGTTTTGTCTTCCTGAATGGACCTGAGTGTGCAGTTGCTCTCCAGTTTGCCAGGAGGCTAGATTCTCCCCTTCTCAAGATGTTTTACTAGTGTAATCCATTTGTTTGTTTTTTCTGCACTTTAATGTGTTTGTGTTATTGTAAGGCCACCTGCATAACCCTGAGCACTTAGTCTTCTAGCTAGTACCTTGCCTCACCATCCTTTATCTTTAATTTCAGTCTTTTGTCTGGTAAAGTATTAGTTGCCATTATTACTTTATCTACCTTCTTTGATAGGTTTCTGCTGCTGGAAATTTTCGTTTTTTTTTCTTCTGTTCCTGGGTGACCTGCATTAGTGTTTTCACTTTCAATTTATTCTCCCATGATCCTTTGTGGCATTTAAACTGCTTTACTAGATTTCTGGCCATCTTTCTTGCTCTGTATCAGTCTACTTTCACTCAGTGTATCTCGGTTGTGTGCTATAGCCTATAATGCTGTATTGCCTGAATGTTATGTCGCTTGTCTGTTTAAGGTATTTACTTTATTTTTTGTGTTTAATGCTGTTAGGACTTCATGTTATGCCACTGGAATTTAGTTGGTTCTCTTTATTGTGGATTACTTGTGCTTTCGATTGGAACCTTTATCATATAAGGTGTGCTATAGTCCTTGTTTAACTGTAGGATCTGTGCTGGTGTTATAGTCTTTTTATTGACAGTGCATTCCCTTACAGATAGCAAGACTGAAGCACTTACTATTAGTTTATGTTATTTTTTTAATAACTGAAGTCAGTTTTCAGTCTAGCTAGTTTCACATGTATTGTTATTTTTATAGCATGTATATTGTGTCATAACATATGCATTGCATTAGTGTATGTTGATTTCAATATGTCTGCACTACTTGTCTAATTTTCTGTCTTATTTCATATCGTACTTCTATTTTTCAGCCTATGCTGTAACTCTCCTATTTGCTTTATTTTCTCATTTATTGGCTATCCCTTTTTGCTTTTAATATTTTTCCCTATCTTTCCATGTCGTTGGACTACTTGGTACTAGTTTGACTCTATTTTTCTTGGTTCTCCCATTATCCTGCCTTCTACATTTACTTTTACTCTGTAGATTCCTATCTTCTGTGCTCCCATCTCTGAGTATTTTTCTCTCTAGCCTGCTCTCCTGCACTACCCTATCTTGCTGGCCTTTGATAGCTTCCTTACTCCTAAGATTTCTCCCTGTGCCTTTTTCTCTACTTTCTTCTGAGACCAGACTAACCAGTATCGCTGATTGTCTCTCTTGGGGACTTTTGCAGTCATTGCAGGTATAGCCCCACCCCGTTCGCCCTTGCTACACTCTAGCTCACTTCACTCCCTTACCCTACCCCCATTCCCACCCACCCCAGATCAATTACTTTTATCTTCTCCAGTCCCTCTCCTTCCTGTCCATTCCAACCACTCATAATCCACTTCCTGCCTGCTACCAACCAACCCCTACACCATATCTACCTACTACATCACTTCCTGTTCTCAAGCCAACTCTTCCACATATCCCTTACTTACACTTCCAGTGCAACCTGCCATGCTACTTTTATATTTTACCTTACCAATTCTGACTCTGCTGTCTGCTTTAACTGCCTATCACACCCACATTTCCCAACATTTCATATACTGTCCTACCACATGTATCCCCAAATCACCCCTCTAGCTCACTTCTACTTAATCTCCCCATCTGTCTTCAACTTGTCCATTAACTGCTTTCATAAACTAACTGTATTAGAGGACTACCCTCTCTACTATAAAACCAAACCAAAACCATACTACCATCTCCTGTTACAAATTGTTAATTTAATTTCCTAGTATCATAATTCTAGCTGGCAATATCCACTGCAATCCAGGCCCCCCTGCCCTTCCCATAACCCTACACCCCATATCCCCTCCTCCAACCCCCATCTCCCCACCTATCTCACCCTCCTCATCCTCCCTCCTATCAAACCTCACTACACAAAAACACGTCTATCTATTCCCTAAATATTCAAAGCCTCTCTAACAAAATAACCGAGCTACATTCCTGGATTGCTCAAACCACCCCTCACATCCTAGCCTTATCAGAAACTTGGCTAAAGCCCCACATAACAAACAAAGAAATACTTCCTCCCAGCTATAACTTTTACCGATATGATAGAATTTCTAAAAAAGGTGGTGGCGTTGCCATCCTATATTCTGATAGCCTTAACTTTTCACCTATCACCATCCCTACTCCAGACTTCCACCCAGTTGAACTTATTTTTTTTTTTATTTTTTATTTATTTTACATTTGTTGACCGGGCTAGTCTGGCTGGATACATGTCCATTTTTTCAGCAGGGAGGCGAGAGAAAACTCCACTAAATACTAAGTACATTACAAAACAAAATAAAATAATCTTAATTGCTATCTAAACCCACACAAGAGATTTGTCATTGCCTCCATATATATATCCCTCCAGGAAAGAATATTCCAACCTTGGAATCTATTCTATCCTGATTCTCACACAGTATACCATAGGAAACCCTCATCCTAGGTGATGTTAACATCAACTGGACCAAACTTACTACTGACTCTCCACAACTTAGCATCAACCTACATGGTTTCCACCAACTGATAACATCTCCCACCCACCTGCACAGTACCTCTTCTTCCAACTCTATCATAGACTGGATCCTCACTAATTCTCCTAGCCTTTACCACAGTCCAATTACCTTACCAAACTCATTAAGTGACAGTCTTCCCACTTCCATCCTATGACACACTACCCAAGTACCTATACCACACTCTTATAGGGACTGTTGCAAACTCTACAACTTTAATACCACCCAATTCAATTCAATTCTCTCTAGTATTGACTGGTCCATCCTCAAACAGATCCCTCTCAATGAAGCAGTGCTTAAATTTAACAAAATATTCCTAGATACCCTTAACTCCCTTGCCCTCACCAGAAGAATTAAAACTAAATCCAATTTTGCTCCCTGGCTTTCTAAGGAAACTAAATCCTTCATGCATAAATGTGATATTACTTGGAAAGCCTGGACTAAGACCAAAGAACCTCCCCTGTTACAAAAGTACAAAACTTCATAACCTTGTCAAAAAACGTCAGTAGCAACAAAAGATCCTGCTTTAACTCTCCACAGATTAATACCAAAACCAATCCACAGAAAATCTGGACTACCTTAAATAACCTCCTCAGTCCTGGATGCCCTTCCAATCCCTCTCCTTTCACAAATAACACTCCTCTAGAAACTGTTACCCTTCTCAGTAGACACTTCATTGACTCTATCCAGAAACTTACACCCTCTAACTCCAACATATATACCCCCTCTACCCCTCCCAACCCTCACAGCAATGACCTCTTCACATTTCAACCAGTTCCTACTGCCTACATTAAATCAGTCCTTCAGAAGCTTAAACCCTGATCTCCCTCCTCTGACAATATCCCACCCACTTTCCTCAAACTATCCACTGAATCCAGACCCTACCCTGTATCCCTATTAATCAATAGCTCTATTCAGGAGGCAAGAGTACCAGAGATTTGGAAGTCCTTCTTCACTATCCCCCTTCATAAAGGGGGAAACTCCACTGACCCATCTAATATTCAAGCAATTGCTATCCTCTCTCCTCACTCCAAAATACTCGAAAAATGTATACATACTCAGCTCCTAAACTATCTCCTCCAGCAGAACCTTCTCACACCCACTCAACGTAACTTCTGCCCCAACCGCAGCACTGCTGCAGCCCTCCTATCATTTACACATACTGTAGCTGAGGCCTGTGATAACAACCACCTCGTATCCTGTCTTTTCCTCGACCTCTCCAAAGCCTTTAACACTGTCTCTCATCCTTTACTATCTAAACTTGCTAACCTCAGTCTATCTGCTTCCACCCTAGCCTTTTTCTCTAGCTACCTGTCTCATAAACAACAATCTGTTTGATGGCTCTCCTCCTGCTCACCCTACCATCCAGTGTCTACTGGGGTGCCCCAAGGTTACATCTTGGGTCCCCTCCTGTTTAACATCTTTACGAATGAACTTCATATCTCCTGCAAACAATCTGCTCTAATTCAATATGCTGATGACTCAACTCTTATCTGCATTTCCAGCAATATCTCTGACCTTCACACTGTTGCCTAAGACACTTTTCTATCTACTAAAAAGTGGCTGTCTGATAATTTACTCATCCTAACCCCCCAAAAAGCCAAACTCCTGCTATTCCTTCCTTGTTCTCTCTCTCACCTTAAATCTGCCTTTGTCATCACACCCTCCAACAACACTACCATACAACCTGACTCCCACACTAAGCTTCTAGGTACCATCATTGACGATGAACTGAAATTTAACTTGCATATCCTTCAAGCTATAAAAAAAAACTCACCAAAATTGGGTTTGATTTATTGCAACCATAAATTTCTGATTTATAATGCTAGACTCTCCCTGGCACAAGTTCTTCTACTCCCCTCCCTTTTCTATGCTGCCCCAATTCTAACTAACATTCAGTCCACTACCCTGGCCAAACTCCAACAAACATACCACAAAATATCAAGATTTGTCTCAAACTCCCCTTTATAACTCTCACCATTGCCTTGCACTCAACTCTCTACAATGGCTGGAACTTCCAAAACAACTCCTTCTATCACAGTTTCAAATCACTCACTCCATACTACACAAACCATCCTCCTGCCCTGCTCTCTACTCCTTAGTATCAACCTATACTCCCAACTGCACACTCCGCACCTCAAACCAGCAACTCCTAGACACTTACTAACCTAAGAGAACTATCGGTAACCTTCTGTACAAATCCTCCATATCCCAAGCATGGAATAAACTTCCAACACACATACACTCCATTACCCACCCTATACACTTTAAAAAAGAACTCAGACTTCACTTATTTAACACCAGAACTTGCACATGTCAGGACCCTACCTAACTCCACTGCTATCATTTACCCTTATTCTTTTCCAATTGTTTTCTTGCCTTTGCATCTTTTTCTTGCCTTTGCATCTTAATCTACCTGCTGCCCCTTTTCCACCATATACATGCATTCTCATCTCTCAGATCTCACAAGTATACTTCTCCTCAAATTTTTTATAAATTGCTCTGACAGTAGTATCTCACCGAACATGTCCAAAAAAAAAAGCCTATTGTATATATAGTTTCTGATGTATTTTACCTTACTCATTATTTCTTATCCTACAATGTGAGTTTCTATATATTTGTATTGCAAACTGAACTTTTATGTATTATAAACAGAATTTTTACAGGCTGTAAAATGAATTTCTATGTATTGTAAAGTGTTTGTAACTGGAGCTTTTCTCCTCGGGTCTCCACTGAAAATGGGTCTCTGGCCCAACTGGACAAACCCAGTTAACAAATGCCAATAAATAAATAAATAAATGAATAAATAAATTATACTTTCTAGTTTTACTCCTGTCTGGCTCCGGAAGCTCTCTCTTCTTGAATGTACCTATGATTCTATGGTTGCTCTCCGATTTTCTAGGAGCCTAGACTCTCCACTTCATAAAATGTTTTAGTAGTGTATGCCATTTATTTGGTTTTTCTATACTTTAATGTGTTTCTGTTATTGTAAGGCCACCTGCACATCCCAGAGCACTTAATTGTCTATCTAGTACCTTGCCTTATGTTCCTTTACCTTTAGTTTCAGTCTTTTGTCTGTGAATCTATTAGTTGCCTTTACTATTTTACAATCCTTCTTTGATTGCTTTGTGCTGCTGGATGTTTTCTTTCTTTGTCTTCTGTTACCTGGTTAATTTGCATTGGGGTTTTCACTTTTCGTTTGTTCTCTTGTGATCCTTTCTGACATTTAAACTGCTTTTCTGGATTTCTGGCCATCTTTCTTGCTGTGTATCAGTCTACTTTCACTCCCCATATCTCAGTGCTGTGCTATAGCCAATACTACTGTATTGCCTGTATTTTATGTCCCTTGCCTGTTTAAGGTGTTTACTTTGTGTTTAGTACTGTTAGGACTTCATGTTAACCCATCTGTAATTTATTTGGCTCTCTTTATTGTGGATTATTTGTGCTTTCGATTGGAATGATCATTGTATAAAGTGTGCTGTAGTCCTTTATCATATACGGTGTGCTGTAGTCCTTGCTTATCTGTAGGATCAGTGCTAATGTTATAGTCTTTTTATTGACAGTGCATTACCTTACATATACCAAGACTGAAACGGTTACTATTGTTTATATTATTATTATTTTTTTAAATAACTGAAGTCAGTTTTTTGTTTTTTAGTTTCACGTGTATTGCTATTTGTATAGCACGTATATTGTTTCATAACATGTGCGTTGCATTAGTGTATGTTGATTTCAATGTCTGCACTAATTGTCTAATTTTCTGTCTTATTTCATGTAGTACTTCTATTTTTCAGCCTAGGTTTTAACTCTCCTACTTGCTTTTTTTTCTGGTTTGTAGACTAACCGTTTTTGCTTTTAATCTTTCTGTGTTGTTTGACTACTTGGTAGTAGTTTGCATGTATTTTACTTCTTGTTTCTTGCATTATATTTTCTAGCTTTACCCCTGTCTGCCTGTAGAAGTTGTCTCTTCCTGTAAGGACCTGTGATTCTCTGGTTTGCTCTCCAGTTCACTAGAAGTCTAGATTCTCCACTTCACAAGATGCTTTACTAGTGTATGCCATTTATTTGTTTTTTCTGTACTTTAATGTGTTTCTGTTAGTGTAAGGCTACATGCACATCCCTGAGCACTTAATCTTCTTTCTAGTACCTTGCCTCACCTTCCTTTACCTTTAATTTCAGTCTTTTGTCTGTGACTCTATTAGTTAGTTGCCTTTACTACTTTACCTTTCGTCTTTGATTGTATTTTGCTGTTGGATGTTTTCGTTCTTTTTCTTCTGTTGTCTGGGTGACCTGCATTAGCATTTAAACTTTGAATTTATTCTGCCATTATCCTTTGCGGCATTTACTAAATTTCTGGCCATCTTTCTTGCTCTGTGTCAATCTACTTTCACTCACCCTATCTCGGTTGTGTGCTAAAGCTGATACTGCTAAATTGATTGTATTTTATGTTGCTTGTCTGTTTAAGGTATTTACTTTATTTTTTGTGTTTAATACTGTTGAATTTATGTTATCCCACTGTGATTTGTTTCACTGTCTTTATTGTGGATTACTTGTGCTTTCAATTGGAACTTTTCTCATATAAGGTGTGCTGTAGTCCTTGCTTTATCTGTAGGATCTGTGCTGGTGTTATAGTCTTTTTATTGACAGTGCATTACCTTACGTATACCATGACTAAAATGCTTAGTATTTATATTTCTTTGTTTTTAATAACTGAAGTAAGTTTTCAGTCTTGTTAGTTTAGTCTCTTTAATTTCACGGGTATTGTTATTTGTATAGCATGTAAATTGTGTTGTAACATGTGCATTGCTGTAGTGTATGTTGATTTCAATGTGTGCACTACTTGTCTAATTTTCTGTCCTATTTCATGGCATACTTCTGTTTTTCAGCCCGCGTTGTAACTTCTCCTATTTCTTTTTTTTTTCTTGTTTATTGACTAACCCGTTTTGCTTTTAACCTTTTTTTACGTATCTTTCCATGTCATTTGACTACTTGGTATTAGTTTGGAGCTATTTTACGTCTTGTTTCTCCCAGTATGAACTTAAAAAGAAAAGTACATTCATTCCCATATCCAATAATCAGGTAGTCAATTTTGAGAAAATGGTGTGTGAAGATATATATGAATTCAACAAAAATATTAAGACAAAAGATATTTGTAAGTATGATATTAGAGATAATTTGACTGAGGGTGAACGTCAATGTCTCAATCAATTTATTAGTAATAAGGAAATCAGATTAATGAAACCCGACAAAGGGGGTGGAATAGTGATATTTAATACATTTGATTATATTAATGAAATGCACAGTATTTTGTATTCGTCAGGCAATTTATGAAGTAATATCATTAAATGAGATCAATATAGGGTATAAAAGAATTGACCTGTCATTAGAAGAATATCTTATCGATCATAGAATTACTAGTGACATTTATCAATACTTAAAAGTCGAATATCCGATTCTGGCTACTATCATAGGCATTCACAAAGTACATAAGTGTATCACACAACCTCCATTCAGACCTATTGTTTCAGGAACAAGATCAAAAACATATCCTTTGGGAATGGCCATAGATAGATGGGTTAAGCTGGTCTATGATAATATCACACATATGATCAAAGATTCATGGACTTTTTTGAATCAGCTTACGCCAGATATTTGGAATAAAGAACTTATTTTTATCACTATAGACGTAGTGGACCTATTTTCATGTATCCCTAAGGATATTGGATTGGAGTATTTCAGTAACAGTTTGAGAAAGTTTTCCAATATGGATTGGGACCATATTTGTCTAATTACAGACATCATGGGACTAGTTTTGGACCATAATTATATTTACTTCCAAGGCGAATATTTCAGACAAATCAGAGGTGTGGCCATGGGAGCATCATGTGCTCCCGTTTTTGCCAACCTAGTCATGTTAGAATGGGAAATGGAATTTCTCTTTAAAATCAAATTTTATCCAAATATAGCATACTACACCCGATATTTGGATGATTTGTTTATTTTATGGAAGGGTCCCAAGGAGATGATCAACTCCTTTATAGATTATATTAATGGCACCACATATTTTTTAAAATTCACTCACAACATCAGTGAGAGTGGTACGGCTTATTTAGACACTTATGACTTGAGACGTACCTCCCTGGGCTACATGAAAAGAGACATAGAGGAGCTCTCTGATTATGTAGCCCAGGCTGGTATGACCTTGACCCTGAGCAGCATCTTGCCCTCACCAAGAATGATGCCACAATACAAAGACAAGATGATCAGCTTTAATAATTGGCTCAAGTACTGGTGTCATTCTAAGGGGATCCAATGTCTGTCTGCCTGGGATGACATGTTGGACAAGCCACGCTGCTTTGCAAGGGACGGCTTGCACCTGTCACCACTGGGCTTCCGGATATTGGCTAAGGCTCTTGCCACCCCCATAGTGCCTTTTTTAGGCAAGGCTCAAAAGACAAACCCACCTCCTTGGAAAACAAAAATGGAAAAAAACTAAGGGTAATGCTGCTCAATGCCAGAAGTCTAAATCTCAAGATGCAGGCACTCGATGCACTCCTCAGCATGGAGAATATCGACGTCTGTGCAGTAACTGAAACCTGGTTCAAGGCTCCTGAGAGCACCCCAGTGCTACCAGGCTATACCTCGTATCATGCTTTTCGGCCCCAAAACCCAGGCCGAACCACAAAGGAGGGGAGTGTCCATATTCATCAAGGACACCCACACCTCCAGGTTAGTAGCAACACATGAAGCATCAGAGACCATACAGGTGCAACTAACCATAGGCAAAACTGCTATACAACTGGTAGCATGTTACAGACTACCCTCCCAATCTCAGGAACCCCACTCAGCCTTCCTGAAGACATTGGAGGATATGAATGTATCACAAAATACCATCATACTGGGAGACTTCAACTACCCAAACATAGATTGGGTACATTATTCTAGCCCTAACACCCTAGCCCAAAGGTTCCTGGAATTCATAAATTCAAATGCACTGGAACAACTAGTCACCTCTCCCACTAGGGGAGATAATATACTAGACCTGATCATCACAAACATGGGGACAAAATGCTCCACACCAGAGGTATACCCTCACTAGTGAGATCTGACCACAAACTAATCACCCTGGATATACATATCCCACCTCCACCCCCAGCACAAAAGACCACAGTGAAAAACTTCTCAAAAGCAGACTTCACTCTTCTTAAGACTGAGATGGTATCCTTTAAGCCCACTGGGCCAGTGGATACCACATCCCACAATGCCGAATCCTTCACAAATGCTTTCTATGGACATCTCCAAGAATGCATGGATCATGCAATCCCAAATAAATCCAAGTCCCTCTCCACCAAAGGCAAACGTCCTGTCTGGTGGACCTCAGCCATTAACAAATTGTATAACAAAAGAAGGAAGCTACTGCACGACAGAGCAAAATCCCATAAAGGGAAGACATCTCTGATCAACATTAGCAGAAAACCACGTTCTCTCATAAAAACATCCAAGGCCAACTTTGAGAGAAAAATCGCTAAGGACACTAAAGATAACCACAAAGCCTTCTTCAGCTATGTTAGAAACCTGGGTGGAAACCCTCAGATATGCTCAGAGTTAGTTCACAACAACAAAAAATACACTGAACCCACAGATATTGCCAAAATTCTGGCTGACAGGTTCAGTGCAAATTTCTCCCCTCCCTCACCCCCAAAAGAAGAAATACTTATCCCAGCTGAATGTAATCTCCCTGTCATCTCAGATGTCCAAGTGAGAACCACCCTCAACAAAGCTAAAAACATAGCATCAATGGGACCTGACGGTATCCCGGGTTGCGTGCTATGTGAACTCCAAGAGGAGCTAAACCCGCACATAAAAATGCTATTTAACCTTAGCCTTACTACAGGATATGTACCTGAACACTGGCGTACAGCAACAGTGGTCCCACTCCACAAAGGGGGTACCTCTACAGACCCTGGGAATTACCGCCCCATAAGCTTAACCAGCCTGGTCTGCAAAGCTATGGAAAGAATCATTATGGAACTCATAAACAGAGACATAGGGGACCTACAGACACTTGACCCCACCCAGTTCGGCTTTGTAAAGGGCAGATTCCACCTTTTGAACCTGGTTGACTTTTTTGAAACAGTCACTAGAGCCATTGATGAGGGCAAAGCAGTCCATACAGCCTACCTGGACTTGGCTAGGGCCTTCGACACAATACCCCACTCAGGCATCATAGATAAGCTCAACAGCTTAAACATAAACCCTTATGTCACTAGATGGGTTGCAAACTGGCTAAAGGACAGAACCCATAAAGTTAAAATCGCTGGAACAATGTCAGACTCAAAGCCAGTCACAAGTGGTGTCCCACAGGGATCTGTCCTGGGACCCCTCTTGTTCGGCATTTATTTCTTAGATGTTAAAGCAAACATGGGAGGGTTGTGGCTGACAAAGTTCGCAGATGACTGCAAACTAGGCGCCATAGTCGATTCACCAGTGGACACATACATCCTACAAAAAGGCCTCACAGAAATGGACAACTGGTGCCAGAGTCATGGCCTTAAACTAAATGCCAAAAAATGTATAGTCATCCCCTTTGGGAAGAACAAAGTACCCAGAAATTATCACATAGACAGCAACCCACTGAGTATGGAAAAAGTAATCAGAGACCTAGGGACCCAAGTCGACAGCGACCTCTCATTTGACACCCACGTTGCCAAAGTGGTTAGAAAAACATTCTACCTTGCACACCTTATCATGAAGGGATTCACATCCAGATCCAAGGATGTCATTGTACCCCTATACTCCTCCCTCATCAGACCCATGATTGAGTACAATGCCCAATTTGGTATGTACCTCACCCGGCATTTACAACAGCTGGAGAGACCACAAAAGTACCTCACCAAGAGGATCAAGGGTCTCCAACATATGTCTTATTCTGCCAGACTAAAGAAACTCCAGCTCTATTCAGTAGCATACCACCTGCTCAGAGGTGATCTCTGCCTGATGTACAAGGCCATGTCCAATCAGGAACTGATGGACATGCTCCACCTCAAAAAATCCAAATCCATCAGGACCACGAGAGCCAAAGACTTAAACCTCGGCACAAGTATGAATAGGACATGCTGGAGGGATAGATTCATAACCCAGAGGCTTCCCATTCTTTGGAACAAGATCCCAGTTCATGTTAGGCAGAGCCCCTCACTGACTCTCTTCAAGAGAAATCTTAATGAGTGGATGGGAGATCATAAGTTTACCCCAGGGGTCACATCTGTGTCACTACTAGACAGGGGCACAGTAAACTAATTATATTATATAAGGGGACCTTCATTGTGTTACTACTAGATAGAGGCACAGTATTCTAAATCTATTCTGTGCATTTTTGTACCATTTCATGGGGTGGCAAAAGCCACATCACTATGGCTAGGCTTACAAATGCCCCAGGGCAGATAGCCTAGTACTAAACTATGAAACTATGAAACTATATTAGTCATTCGGATAGGGGGTTCACATCTCAAATATATAGGAAGAAAACTTTCTCAAATGACTATATAGAATTCAGTAGTTACCATCCCCCTCATGTCTTTAAAAATGTCTTTAAGGGGCAATGTATTAGGGCAGCCCGCATGTCATCAACTAGAGAAGTTATGAATACTGAAATTGAACAAATAAGTAATATGTTCAGGATGCGAGGCTACCCCTTAGCCCTATTGTCATATGTAGCAAATTATGTTAAAAAAGAATGGGGCAAAAAATATTTACCCTTATTGGGTAAGCCATTAATGGATACAAAAAAATAATAATATAAAGGAGTTACATGCAACAGATGTTTTTAGTAACCGTGTTTGTGTGTTGATGTACACACCATATGCACATTATATTAGAAACATATTAAGACAGCATTGGAATTTGATTACGGTAAATGATGACACGGCTTCGATATTAGGAAGATATCCCTGTTTTGTGTATAAGACCACACCCAATATTAAAATATTATTAGAGAAAGCGTTTAACTCTAATGCTACACACATTACAAAGAAAGTGTTGGAAATGAAAAGATGTGGGTCTTGCAAACAATGTTATGCCATCAATGAGGTGGATAGTATTAAGTTAGGAGATATTAATAGGACTTTAGTTAAATGCATTATAAGGCTACCTGGACATCACCGAGCACTTAATCTTATATCTAGTACCTTGCCTCACCTTCCTTTAACTTTAATTTCAGTCTTTTGTCTGTGAATCTATTAGTTGCCTTTACTACTTTACCTACCCTCTTTGATTGATTTCTACTGCTGGATGTTTTCTTTCTCTTGCTTCTGTTGCCTGAGTGACCTGTATTAGCATTTTCACTTATAGTTTTATTCTCCCATTATCCTTTGTGGAATTTAAACTGATTTACTAAATTTCTGGCCATCTTTCTTGCTCTGTATCAGTCTATTTTCACTCACCCTATCTTGATCATGTGCTATAGCAGATACTGCCATATTGCCTGTATTTTATGTCACTTGTCTCTTTAAGGTATTTACTTTAGTTTTTGTGTTTAATACTGTTAGGACTTCATGTTATCCTACTGTAATTTGTTTGGCCCTCTTTATTGTGGATTACTTGTGCTTTCCATTGGAACCTTTATCTTTATCATATAAGGTGTGCTGTAGTCCTTGCTTACCTGTAGGATCTGTGCTAGTGTTATAGTGTTTTTATTGGCAATGCATTACCTTACATATACAAAGACTGAAATGCTTCATATTGTTTATATTATTTGTTTTTAATAACTGAAGTCAGTTTTTAGTCATGTTAGTTTCACATGTATTTGCTATTTGTATACATGTACATTGTGTCGTAACATGTGCATTGCACTAGTGTATGTTGATTTCAATATGTCAGTACTGCTTGTCTAATTTTCTGTCTTATTTCATGTCGTTCTTCTATTTTTCAGCCTATGTTGTAACTCTCCTATATGCTTTTTTTTTTGGTTTATTTACTAACCCTTTTTGCTTTTAATCTTTTTTTTCCCCCTATCTTTACATGTCATTTGAATACTCAGTACTAGTTTGCATCTATTTTACATCTTTTTTTTCTCCAGTTATATTTTTTAGGTTTGCCTCTGTCTGCCAACAGAAGTTCTCTCTGCCTGAATGGACCTGTGATTCTTTGGCTTTCTCTCCGGTATGCCAGGAGGCTAGATTCTCCACTTCACAAGACGTTTTACTAGTGTATGCCATTGATTTGTTTTTTTTTCTGTACTTTAATGTGTTTTTGTTATTGTAAGGCTATCTGCACATCCCTGAGCACTTAATCTTCTATTTATTACCTTGCCTCATCTATCTTTTCCTTTAATTCAGTCTATTGTCTGTCAATCTGTTTGTTGCCTTTACTTTTTTACCTACCTTCTTTGACTGGTTTCTGCTGCTAGATGTTTTTGTTCCTTTTCTTCTGTTGTCTGGGTGATGTGTTAGCAATTTCACTTTTAATTTGCTCTTCCATTATCCTTTGCAGCATTTATACTGCTTTACTACATTTCTGGGCATCTTTCTTGCTGTGTATCAGTCTACTTTCTCTCACCCTATCTCGGTGGCGTGCTATAGCCGATACTGCTGTATTGCCTGTATTTTATGTCACTTGTCTGTTTAAGGTACTATTTTTTGTGTTTAATACTGTTATGACTTCATGTTATCCCGCTGTAATTCATTTGGCTCTCTTTATTGTGGATCATTTCTGCTTTCAATTGGAACCTTTATTGTATAAGGTGTGCTATAGTTCTTGCTTATCTGTAGGATCTGTGCTCGTGTTATAGTGTTTTTATTGACAATGTATTACCTTACAGATACCAAGACTGAAATGCTTGCTATTATTCATATTATTTTTTTAATAACTGAAGTCAGTTTTTGTCTTGTTAGTTTCACATGTATTGTTATTTGTATAGCATGTACATTGTATCATAATCTATGCATTCCACTAGTGTATGTTGATTTAAATACGTCTGTACTACACGTCTAAGTTTCTGTCTTATTTGATGTTGTACTTCTATTTTTCAGCCTATGTTGTAACTCTCCTTTTTTGCCTTTTTTCTGATTTATTGAGTAACCCTTTTTGCTTTTAATCTTTTTTCCCTATCTTTTCATGTTGTTTAAGTACTTGGTACTAGTTTGCATCTATTTTACTTCTTGTTTCCCCCATTATATTTTCTAGGATTACCGCTGTCTGCCTGTAGAAATTCTCCCTTCCTGAACGGACCTGTGATTCTCTGGTTTGCTCTCAGGTTCTCTAGGAGCCTAGATTCTCTACTTCACAAGATGTTTTACTAGTGTATGCCATTTATTTGGGTTTTCTGTACTTTAATGTGTTTTTGTTATTGTAAGGCTACCTGCACATCCTTGAGCTCTTAATCTTCTTTTTAGTACTGTGTCTTACCTCCCTTTACCTTTAATTTCTGTCTTTTGTCTGTGAATCTATTAGTTGCATTGACCTACATTCTCTGATTAGTTTCTCCTGCTGGATGTTTTTGTTCTTTTTCTTCCATTGCCTGGGTGACTTGCATAAGTATTTTCACTTTGAATTTGTTCTCCCATGATACTTTGCAGCATTTAAAATGCTTTACTAGATTTCTGGCCATCTTTCTTGCTGTGTATCAGTCTACTTTCACTCACCCTGTCTCGGTGGTGTGCTTTAGCTGATACTGCTGTATTGCCTGTATTTTATGTCACTTGTCTGTTTAAGGTACTATTTTTTGTGTTTAACTGTTAGAACTTCATGTTATCCCACTGTATTTCATTTGGCTCTCTTTATTGTGGATTATTTGTACTTTCGATTGGAACCTTTATTGTATAAGGTGTGCTGTAGACCTTGCTTATTTGTAGGATCTGTGCTGGTGTTATAGTGTTTTTATTGACAGTGCATTACCTTACGTATACCAAGACTGAAACACTTAGTATTGTTTGTTATGTTTTTTAATAACTGAAATCTGTTTTTGTCTTGTAACTTTCATGTGTATTGCTATTTGTATAGCATGTACATTGTGTTGTAACATGTGCATTGCACTAGTGTATGTTAATTTCAATATGTCTGCACTACTTGTCTAATTTTCTGTCTTATTTCATGTCATACTTCTATTTTTCTTCTATTGTAACTATCCTATTTGCTTTTTTTTTCTGGTTTATTGACTAACCCTTTTTGCTTTTAATCTTTTTTCCCTATCTTTTCATGTTGTTTGTCTACTTGGTACTAGTTTGCATCAATTTTACTTCTTGTTTCTGCCACAGAAGTTCTCTCTCTATCTGAATGGACTAGCAGGTTTGCTTTCTGATTCGCTAGGAGCCTAGATTCTCCACATCATTTTACTAGTGTATATAATGTATTTGGTTGTTCTGTAATTTAATGTGTTTCTGTTATTGTAAGGCTACCTGCACATCCCCAAGCACTTAATCTTCTGTCTAGTACCATGCCTCACCTTCTTTTACCTTTTATTTTAGTCTTTTGTCTGTGAGTCCATTAGCTGCCATTACTACTTTACCTACCTTTTTTGATTAGTTTCTACTGCTGGATGTTTTCGAAGCTGCTCTGTCTGGTCCACTTACTCTGCTCACTTCCCTGCCCCATATCCCACCTGCCCCCATGCTCCTTCTCTTGCAGTCTTCTAACCAGTCCCTCTTATTGGTTAGATCCAATCACCTTTACACTTGCTTCTTTTCCACACCCTGAACTTCACAAACAGATATATGCATAGCCCTATTCTGATGCAACATTATATCTCAGGATATTTTCTAAATAACGGTATTTCCTTTTTAATATTTTCTTCACACATTGTACATATCTCTTACATAATTTTTGGACCAACACTTACTACAAACTGAGCTATATATGTAACTGTTCTGCTCATGAACACACTTCTGTATATGGTCTTCAGGCTGTATCCTTACTAAATTTATTGGCAACCATAGTAATATATTATGTAATTACTGTATCTTGCTATTGATATAATTAGATTCTCACTTTATAGTAAAGTTATTTTAAAATTATTCTCTGTCAGAGTCTTACCACTAATATATTTATAAAATTTTACTTTTGGCTCTAATTAGTCACTGAGTTTATTCACTTAACTAACAATTGTTATACATTGATTTCCTGTACTTTCTTTTTTATAAACACATCACACTACTTTTCTTTTCTCATTGCATTATCTTTCCATCTCCTAACCATCCTTTACAAATTTCCTTTCTCACTTATCTAGCCTTCCTCCCTATTCAGTTACCTCTCCTTTTAAATATTAAATCTTACCTCAAATATTACCTCATTTAATGACCTTTATCCACATATCTGCTTACACTCCCATCTCTACTCTCCTTCACTTTAACCTTTCTTCTCTCAAACATATATTCTATCTGCAAAAAGCTACTACTACTTACACACATTTCTCTTTTACCTCTTCTGTCTCACCTCTCCTCTTATCATACTTCTTTAGCTCCCATAATCCTTCCACCTACTTCTACTTACTCTGCTACATACTTTCAAACCAACCTTTTCTTCCTTATATTTCCCTCTATTTTCAGTACTTCTAACCCACACTCATTCAGATCGATCTAAATTTATACACCCTTCTTTTGCTTTAAAAACTAAACCTAAATAATACCATTGCTACTTTAAGAGTACTACTCTGGTTCTCAATACTAAAAGCATATTTCTTTCTTGAGATATTTGTCCTAACCTTGGCCCCCCCTCACATCAATCTTCTCAAATTGTGTTCATCAGACCTCATTTTCTTCATGCTAACAAAGTCACTAAGTGTCTAACTTTATTCTCACTAAACATACACACCATTCTTATCAAAGTTACTGAATTTCATGCTTGGATGGCTCATTACTCCCCTGATATAATTACTCTTACAGAAATATGGCTCAAACACAATATCTCTGATAATGAACTTGTTGTCCTGGTTACAATATCATCCACTTAGACCAAATTCATAAAAAAGGAGGTGGAGTAGCCATACTTTTCTCTGATCATCTCACCTTGTCCCCTCTGACCATTGCTCTTCCAAACTTTATCCCTGCAGAACTTATAATCGTTAACTGCAAACTCAATAATCACAAAATACATTAATTTGTCAATATATACATTCCCCCAGGTAATGTTGTTGTTGTTGTTGTTGTGTCTTTTGGCTTTTCCCGGTTAGGGGTCGCCACAGTGGAACTCCGGTCCACTAATGATTGGCAGTAGATTTTTACATGCCGAGTTGCCAGCCCTGATGCACAACCTTCAATGAAGGTACGCCCATTCACGCATGTCCCCCACACAGAAGACGCTCTAGCTGAGAATTGAACGGGACAACGTCTTGCTGTGAGGCAACAATGCTACCGCAGCACCACCACCGCAGTAATTCCCATTTTGGAACATATTCTTTACTGGATTACACATAACATTTATAATGAAACCATTATATTAGGGGATATCATCATTGATTGTCAAACCTTTACCTTTAATTCTCCTAACACGTCCATAAATCTTCATGGTTTTACACAATGTATCTATACTCCTACCTACTTTAGCAAGCCTCACAACTCTTAATCTATACTAGACTGGATATTTGTATCAAATCCAGACCTATACCACCACCAAAAAACATTCCTGATTAGTGATCACACTCTAATTTGCATTCAAAGATATTCTAACCAACAAATTAAACCACATATTTATATAAAGACTGCCACAATCTTTCAAACTTTAGTCCTGTTGAATTTAATAACAGACTCTCCTCTATTTACTGGTCCCTCCTTTTTCCTTAACCTTTCATGATGCAGCAAATCAATTTAATAATATTTTTCTGGATATCCTTAACTCTATTGCCCCATTAGGATAATTGGAGTTAAATCACATTTTGCACCCTTGCTTATTAAACAAACTCAATTACTTATGACGATCAGAGACAACACTTGGAAAAATTGTTCATCTTCAAAATCCCCCTTTCATCTACAAACCTATAAAGAACTTCAAAATTGCAGAAAAAATATGTCAACATGGGTAAGAAAAACTATCATAATATCATCTGACAAACCTTCATAGTAACCTTAAAAAATTCTGGAACTCTGTATACAAAATCCTCCATCCTAGAAAACCCACTACACCTAATCCATGCCCTAACAACATTCCCCTTGAAACTCCAACTACATTAAACTCTTACTTCATTGACTCTATCAGTAATTTAATTCAGTGCTGTAATTCTTCTAACTTGCCTGGCCTCACCTTCTAGATGAAAAAACGCCTTCACACTTAAGCCTGTTCCTACTAGCTATATAAAGACTCAACTTAGCAAATTAAAACCTTGCTCTCTGTCTGCTGATAATCTTCCTCCCCATTTCTTTAAGGTTGCCACTAACTCTGTTACATACCCTGTATCAGTTCTTATTAATTGGTAAATACGTGAATCTACTTTTCCCACAATCTGGAAACAGTTTTATACTATTCCAATTCAGAAGGGAGGTCACGCCACTAAACTTTCAAAACTATTGACCTATAGCCATTTTGTCCCCTATTTCTAAAATACAAGAAATATGTGTTCATAAGCAGCTCATGGACAAACTTCTTGAAGAAAATGTACTCACTTCCATCTAACTTGGCTTTTGTCCTAACAATAGCACTTACACAGCCCTCATTTCCTTCACTCAAACTATCTCTCAAGCCAGAGATAATAAACTTGTTTCTTGTCTATTCTTAGAATTCTCTAAAGCTTTTGACACAGTTTCTCATGCCAAGCTCCTTTCAAACTTGTTTGCTCTTAATCTTTCAAATCCTGCAATCTGACATATAGACAGCAGTCTGTAAAATGGCTCTCTTCTGTGTTTCCTTTTCTCCCCATTAAGACAGGTGTTCCTCAAGACTCTATTCTGGGCCATTTACTTTTCAATATCTTTACTAACTGCCTTCATATGTCGTCCTAATTCTTCCTTTATACAATATGTTGGTGATTCTACTGTCATATACATTTTCAATAACATCTCTGATCTCAGCTTAACTTAAAACTCTTTCAACTCTGCTGAATGTTGGCTTACTAACAATCAACTTATTCTCAACCCCTCCCCCCAAAAAAACTCTCCTATTTCCCCCCTAAATCTCTCACACATCATAAAGCTACTTTCTCTGTCTCTTCTCCTAAGAGTACTGTCATTAATGTTAAATCACATACTAGGCTCTTAGGTGTAATTATTGATGACCAAATGAAATTTGACCTACACATCCACCATTGTATAAAAAGACACACCAAAAACTTGGATTGCTCTAGAGAAGTAAAACATTCCTTCCCCAGATTCTAGACTCTCCCTTACTTATGCTTTTCTTCTTCCTTGTCTTTTTTATGGTTCTCAAATCTTAATTAAATTAAAATCATCACTAAAACAAAGCTAGAATTTACATACAGCAAAGTAGCAAGGTTTGCTGCACACCAGCCCTATAACTCCCATTACTGCCTCTCTCTTAAATCTATAAACTGGTTAGAATTTTCACACCAGCTTTTACTTACTAAAATGGTTATCGTCCACAGTATTCTGAACCAACCTACCTCCTGCTCTAGTTTATCCTCCCTCTTCTCTTGCTATACTCCTCTTTGGACTCTTAGGCGTTCTGATCAATCTCACTTAAATATTTACAAACCTAAAATGGCATTTGGTCAACATCTGTATAGTTACTCAGTTGCCCTTATTTGGAATAAACTTCCATCAGCCATAAGAACTATCTCTAACACTATTGAATTTATAATGGCACTTAAAGAATATGTATGGAATTCTTCGATTTGCCCCTGCCAAAACCCTACCTAACTTTCTTCTCTCTTTACTGTTAATCCTCTTTCCATTACCATTACACTTCTTTTTATCTAAGTACTTATCTGTTTTTCTTCTAACTTTCATAATAACTTCCTTTGTTTGTCTATACATTGCTATTCTATTGCAGACTAACCTACTTTATACCTTAATTGTATACTTTACAGATTGTAGGTTATACTATTTCTCTATTTCACATTTATAACTTTATTAAAAGCTTTGTATAATCTTTGTATAACCTTGACTTTTATTATTTTTATCACTTATTTTTGTGGAGCTTTTCTCCCTGATGAAAAAGGGGTTCTTGCTCAGTTGGACATTCCCAGTTAACAAATGTCAAATAAATAAAATAAATAACTAACTATGCTACTAGGACTGGGAAGGAAAGATTCTGTTTGCTTTTCACCCAACTTGCGGGGATAGAACAGGCATACTGGTAACCTTAAGAATTCATGGGAGGCTCATATGAGATCACAACTTCTATTGAAATGAAGGATTTTAATTTTGAAGGAAATATCTTTCAGAATGTATTTTATTTATTTTCATCTTAATTTTGTTTGTTTCTTGGGTAAGTGGGTTGGTCTTGCAGACTCTTTTCAGATATGTCTTGGGCTTAGAGTTGAGTCTCTTGACAATTATAAATGTGCAGTCAGTTTCATAAAAGGTTGATAGAGAAAACTGCCTATTTAGTTTAGTGAGCAACATTCTCACTGGAAGAAACATTTAACAGCTCAGTTTAGAGAGCAACATCTTCACTAGAGGAAAATAAATGACAATACCATTTACAGAGCAACATTCTCAGCAGAGGGAAAATTGACACATATTCATACAGGTAGAAAACTCTGTGTTGCTGTTACATAATCAAAAACTACATTTTATCATTTCTACAACTGTGCAAGAACATAGTATATGCATATACACATTTAAGCATTTTGTAAATACATCATATTTTAAATATTTTAAATATTTACAATTTTATTTCTAATTTCTTTACATTTCAGTAAGAAGTATTTTCCAAAATATATATTAGTCATTTAATTTGAAGCACTTGCATACAAAGTTATATTTTTTCAGCTTGATTTGGAATCCACGGTAGACTTTCTGGTTTCTGTTATCAGTTGGAAGCTGGTTCGAACAAGCTGACCCAATTTTTGAGAGAGCTTTCTTTCCATCATCAGCCCTAAATGGGTCATGTTTAATGAGACAGCATTGTCAGTGTTGCTTGTCCTAATTTTGCTCCCTTCCCTTCGGCTGATCATAAGCTGACAGTCATTCACTGTCTATCGAACCTGCCTTAGTCTCCAGTTGGCTGAAGTTGACCCCAAATACAGAGCTGATGAGGACGTTGAGAATGTTGGTGCAGCATTATGCTGCTGTTGGGGACTGTGCTCTAAACTCCCCCAACCATGTGGTAGCCTTTTGAGCTTTGCAATTTTTACCTTTGAGAGGTGCACACTTGCTTCTGCACATGTGCAACTTCCTGACCAAGGGGTATGCCGTTTGCAGTGTGGAGTTCACCAGACTCTTAATGCTGCTAATGCAGCAAGTCTAGGATGCCTTCCTATCCCCAGGATGGGTGAGCTGATGTTCGCTGCTCATTCCTATTCTCTCCTATTTGGTCCCTTCACCACTCATGCTGCTGGTGGAATACAGGTTGTCTGGGATGTGATAAGGTCTTTAGCCCTCTGCCCCATGGTGATAACTGTTAGTGTTACTTCTGAGGTAATAAGCAGATGTTTTAATCATCATTTAGAAAATAAAGGTGTGCATTGGTGCAGGCTGATTATCTTAAAATACTCTTTTGGCATGTAGTAGTATTGCTGTATCAGTCATGGGTAACCAGTGTGATTTTTATAATAGTAGGCAGTAATGGTGTCTAGGTTTAGCTAAGAAAATAAATCTACATACCTTGTTCCCAGTCTCTTGTATTAGTTTGTTATTCATAGCAGAATGAACGGTAGTTAAAAATAACATATTTTAGGCTTGCAAAAAGTATATTTTTGCTCAGGCTTTTCTGGTTTCAGATGGTAGTAATGTTTGGTTGCATCAGTACCTTGTCTTCTGCTTTTTCTTTGTGGCTTTTGAAGGACAATGTAGGGTTCAGAAGAACACCCATTTTTGTGAGAGACTTGACTAATTTTTATAGAATATCTTATACAAACAGGTGAGACATTCCCCATTTTTTGTATTATGATAAAAGGTATGATTGCTGATTTGCTAGGGTTTACCAGTAGCTTGTTTCATGAAATTCAGTATAAAATGTATTTGTTTGTTTATTGTCTTGCTTGTTTTTGCTTGAATTTGTGGACTGGGAAAGTCTGACTGGGCTAGCACCCCTTTTCAATGGAGACCCATGGACAAAATCTCCAGTGAGTTTTGCAAATAATAAAAAAATATATATATATAAAATGAGTATATAGTGAATAGTACAATCAGCATACATTATTTTAGCTATGCTTAACGCTTTTGTTAATCTAATAAAATATAAATTTTTTTCTCCTCAACGAGTTGAGGGGAGGGGGGTGCCAGGAAAGGTAGCCATGACGCTAGTGGAGCTATATTGATTATGTTTAACAAAAAAAAGTGTTTTTATATACTGTGTACAGAGCAACTGTCAATTACTTTCTGATTCTGAGTTTTCCAGCGATATCACTGGGGCAAATAATGTGTAGTTCAGTACCTTGAGGCATTTTATTTATTTAACATTTGTTAACCGGGAAAGTCTGACTTGGAATGAAGCCAATTTTCAGCAGAGGCTGGGGGAGAAATGCTCCAGATGCTTGTCTTTGTAATGTGGGAGGAAACTGGAGCACCTAGAGGAAACCCACACAAGCACAGGGAGGACATGCAAACTCCACACAGAAGGCACCCCAGCTGAGAATTGAACCAGAGAGCCTCTTGCTGTGAGGTGACAATGCTACTGCTGCACCACTATGCCATCACATTGAAATGAAGGAAGTCTTGCTATGCCAGAAACAGGCACTGAGAGTCTATAATATTTTAAGTTATCAAATCTCATTGCATATTCTCAGCATAGCACAAACTTACCTCAGGACTTTGTGGACGTCAGAGTCTAGTCAATATTCTTCAGTGCAGCAGCCCCATCTATATGTCAGACCTGTTATTGCTGGCAGAGACCCAGATCTGACATACAGTTGGCACTGCATGGATATGGGGTGGTAGGGTGACGTGGCCGTCATATAAATATATTCTGCCAGTTCCAGACAAGGGATTAGCCTGCAGGGCCAGTACTCCACCAGAGAATTAAATCTGTTTTTGGAAACAGAACACAGTGAGTTATCCCCTGTTTTGAGGACGATTCAGATTCCATATGTGTGCATGGTTCCCAGGCCCCTCCCAACTCCTAAAGTCTGCAGTACAGTTTCAGCTGCATATAGAATTTAGGCCTCCAGGCAGGCTAGCTTTTCACTAGAGTCTAGTTCCACATATAGGTGGATCTTTCACCTTGCCGAGAAGACCATTCAATTCAATGATCATTTTTCATTCCTGCACTCAGTCCAGTAGATGAATAACATACATAAATATATCTCACAGTAGGCTATTATTGTAGTGATTCACATACCCACAGATGTTCACCATACTGATCGCTGCTGCAGTAACCTTAGCTATATGTTACATCCTGCCAAGGATACAACAACTGGACAGTGTCCAAAGCTTCAGGGCATCTTCCATGCATGGAAACTGTCAGTCCTCTTGAGCTGAGCTCACTGAAAAGACAGGTTTGGGCACCAAACCCTTCAGAAATTCCTTGCCACTGAAGAGAGTTCTCTTCTGCAGACTTTAGAGAATTGATGGTCAGCGTGTGCTGTTCCATTGCAAGCAGATAAGTTCCACTAAGGAAAAAAAAACTTTCACTTTGTTTTATTGCACTTTCCTGTTTAAGAATGTTATTTTTAAGCTAGAAGTGTGTGTTTTAATGGACTTGTACTCTTAAAATGAGAGTGGTTTAAAGTAATTGAACATTTTTCAGTGGAGAATTTGTGTTTATTTTACTTTTTTGGGCTGACTAAGTGTTTTAAATTGCTGTATGTGAAAAAAATGACTTTCAAATATTTTAAAGTTTTGCCAGTACGTGCTGCTTGATTATGGAACAAATTACTGTTTCCACTGTTGGTCCTTCTTTCAGCCATAAAAAGAAAAAGTTAAGCAAACAGCCTGTGCCACTAGAGCAGGCTAGCAATTTACCTCAGCCACATGTGAATGACTCTGCTGTGCCCGTAGCTTGTTCCTCAGACCAGTCATCTTTTACCCCAGATTCCTCTGGTGTAGCACCTACACTCACACTAGACTGAGGGTTAGCCACATTCTCTGTGGCTGTTAGGGTTCCCTCAGTGGGCAAGGGACAGCCATTTCTGTCAGTCCTGGGAGAGGGAACAGGGAATCTTGTTGTGTTATATGTTGCAAATGAGTTAGGGTGTCTGATTTGCAGATTATAGCTGTGTCATCAGCATATTGGCTTAGAAAGCCTTGTTAATAAAGATGTTAAATAGTAGTGGTCCAAGGATGGAATGTTGTGGTACTCCTGTGGTGGTGGGAAGGTAAGAAGAGAGATTATTGCCATTTCATGGCTTGCTGTCTCTCAGCTAGGTAGCTTGAGAACCACTGAACTGAGAGGGAGGATAGACCTACAGTGGATATAAAAAGTGTACATACCCCTGTCAAAATGCCAAGATTTTGTGATATAAAAAAATGAGACCACAATAAATCATTTCAAAACTTTTCCCACCTTTAATGTGACCTATAACCTGTACAATTCAATTGAAAAACAAACAAATCTGTTAGCAGAAAAAATATAAAAAATAAAAAACATACAATAAGCTGGTTGCATAAGTGTGCACATCCTTAAACTAATACTTTGTTGAAGCACCTTTTGATTTAATTACAGCATTCAGTCTTCTTGGGTAGGAGTCTATCAGCATGGCAAATTTTGACTTGGCAATATTTGCCCACTCTTCCTTGCAAAAGCATTCCAAATCTGTCACATTGCAAGGGCATCTCTTGTGCACAGCCGTCTTCAGGTCACCTCATAGATTTTCTATTGGATTTAGGTCTGGGCTTTAGCTGGGCCATTCCAAAACCTTAAATCTGATGTTGTCCTATCTTGCCTTCATCCTGTACTGGTTGGGTTCAGAACAGATTCTCGGTTCTGACTCAGCCTATACAAAAACTTGAGGACTTCCACTGGCTTGTGGCTGTAACCCTGTTCCATTATGCTTAGGGAAAGCTACCCAGATCTCGTTTGCTGCTAAACAAGATCAAGTGCTTCCATTCTGGCTCTGGCTAAGTGGAAATTTACTTTCATTATTTATGAAAAATTGTACTCTATAAATAATTATAAAGTTTTTATAGTGTTTAGTCCGTTAGTTTGAGTTAGAGTGTTTGCACTGTTGGTTGTTGTTGCTTTTGGCAGTCATTTCTTCCTCTAGGCCTTTTCCTCTTCCCTGTCCCAGCTAGATTTAGAAATAATTATGCAAGCTCATTTAAGTTAAAGAGCTTGATACATTAAAAATGTTTGTTAACTCTGTTGTTTATTTCCCCTGGTAAGTTTGTTTAAGTTAGAGGGCTACTGCTGGCCCGTTTAACTTAGAAGGCCCTTTTTCCCTTCCTGTATTTTCTCTTCATAAGGCAGATTCATTTAAGTTAGAGAACTGCCTTCCTTTTTTTCAAGTTAGTTTACATTGCTGTGGTGTTTGTTGTTGATTAAAAAAAAAGTTTTAAAAAAAGTTTACTAGTAGTATATTTTTCTTAGCTGGTGTTATTGTTTTTATTGTTGCTGATACTCTAGACATAATGTCCAAGGATCCTAAAGAATCAAAACCCTCTGGGTTTAAGAAATGTGGCAAATGTAACCAGAAAATGTCATTGACCACACAAGTTGTGAATACTGTCTTGGTGCAGTCCATCTTCAGGAATCATGTGCTTTTTGCCCTGCATTCAGTCACAGAGTTTTGCTTGAAAGGCAAAACAAGCAAATTTTGAGAGGCCTACTAAAGACCCCCTTCGCAGAGACAATCAAAGAAGGTCAGAGTATGTCAAAATCTCCAAAATCTCCATCTTCCAGACCAGAGAAGTTGGGAAAAAGATCATCTACCACTACCGCTCATTCAAAGCCGACAAAGAAACTGGCTAAAGAATTATCCTTGGACCCAAAGGCTGTTGAGTGTCTTGATCTGACTGTAGTGGAACCGTCAGACCCGAGACTTACACCAGGATCTTCAGGCCTGACTAGTGGTTTAACTTCCTTGGTTCCATCTGAACTTGAGGAGTCTAGGAGCCAATGATCTCCTGTTGGGTCTGGTGAGGAGAGTTGGGTCAGACAGTTGTCTTATCCAAACTTGCCACTCAGGGCTTTGGCATGGGTGAGCTTGGCTCTTATATCGGCCTCGGAGCCAACCCTCTTGGTTCTGGGGATTCCTTCTGGTTCTTCAGAGCCAGAAGCTTCCTCAGATCAAGAGTGGGGGGCCTTCGAGGTGATGAGGACAGTGCTGTCACCACAGATGGCTCCGCTCTCAGGTGCAGCCATTCTTCCCCCAAAGGCACCAATGTCTGTCTCGGTACCAGCGCATCCACACAGACATGGAGACCCAAAGCCTCAGGATGCCCTATTAGGTGAAACCCTCTCTTCTTAAACCTCTTTGGAATACCCTTCTGAAGAGGTCCCTCAAAAGAGATTATATAAGAGGAAGCATTTAGACTCCCCAGAGGAGTCCATCACTTCAGATAGAGACCTTGATACAGATACAGAGTCAGAAGGGTCCCCATGGTCACCTTCTGAGGATGTAGCCTATATAGACATCCTAGAAATACTTAAGCAGAAAGGTTTCTGGAAGCCCATCAACCCTTCTGAGGAGGAGTCTGTATACCTGAAGGCTTTCGGGTCTCACCCTTCCACTACTTGGGTGTCTCCACCCTTTGATGAGCTCATGAATGTAGTTAGTCAAAAGGCATGGGCGTCTCCAGACTCAGTGGAACCTGTTCCTCTGAGGCCAAACAAGTTTACTACTGCACCTTGGGCAAGAAGTTTCTTAGTAAGAGGGTTCCAGTAGATGCTATGGTGGTGGTGGTGGTGGCAGCCACCAAGAAGGAACTTTCATAGACATCTTCATCTGTCCATCCGCAAAAGAGTTTCGTATGATGGACAGATATGGAAAGTGCACCTTTTCTTCAGTGACTTTTGCTCTCAGATCCCTGAATTACCTGACTCATTTTACTAGGCTTTAGAGAGATCTCCTGAAAGAGCTAGGAGATACCCTCCAAGGTTCTGTAGCTGCGGAGGTTTCAGACAAGGTTTCCTCTCAGCTCTCCACATTAAATTCAGTGGTCAACTCTTCCATGAGGCTCATTTCTTATGCAGCAGATGGAGCGAGTAGTGCAGCGGGTACAGGAATTTCCCTAAGGAGACATTCCTGGATGCACTTGTGTGATTTTCTGGAACCCTTTAAATCTTCCTTTGTTAATACCTCTTTTGATGGCTCATCCTTGTTCGGGCTGAAAGTCAAAGACACACTAACCTGGTGTGAACAGGAAGGAAGGAAAGACTCTCTCTGTCACTGGAGTCCATTTTTCCCTACCTACCAGACCTTAGCCCAAAGGTCAGAAGGGGGGAAAAATGTGGTTTTGAAAATCCCAGGATGCACATGGTGGTTCTTCCCCCAGGGGCAGAGGGGGAAGTATCAATGGAAGATGCTGACCATGTGTCAGAGGGGGTCCTCAAAACCAGAGCTACAAGGAATCCTTCCTTGGTAAGCCCTTTCAGTGCTCCTGAAAGGAGGCCCATCTTTCCATCTCTGGAGGCAGTCATGGATCACCTATGTTTGTACCCAAAGGCCTGGCTAGAAATTACAAAAGACAAGTGGATACAAATGATCGTATCCAGAAGCTACTCCATACCCTTTTCCTTCCCCTGCCCCAAACACAAAAAACATCCGAGATGTTCCACCCAGTCAGAGGGATCAGGCAACTCTAGAAATACAAAAGTTGCTAGACAAAAGAGTCATCCAAGCAGTCCCCACAGACCAAATTAGATTTGGAACTTACTCAAGGTTCTTTTTAGTTCCAAAACAACACGGGACTGGACACCCATCTTGGATCTCAGCAAATTAAAGAAGTCCATAAAAAAGTCAAAGTTCTGGATGGTGACACTGCAGTCGATACTTCTCTTCCTGGGACAAGATGATTGGATGTGCTCGATAGACCCCCAGGATGTGTACTAAAACATCAAAATGGACAGGCAATCCAGGAGTCATTTGCACTTTTGGCTGGGAGCCAGCCACTACCAGTTTTGAGCTCTGCCCTTTAGTCTCACTACAGCCCCAGAGTGTTCACCAGGTGCATGGCAGCAGTCATGGCTCACTTGAGGCACATAGGATTCAGAGTGTTTCTGTACCTAGATGACTGGATCCAATGGCCATCACCAAGCATCTACTAACAAAAGCGAGAGACACCACCATACAACTTTGCTCTCACCTAGGGATCACAATAAATTATGAAAAATCTGCCTTGTGCCATCTCAGTGTATTGTTTTTTTTATAGGAGCAAATCTAGATACAAAACAAATATTGGCCAAGCTTCCCCCCGAAAGAGTTCAAGTCCTACAACAACGAGTCAAAAATCTACTCTCTAAGAAAAATGTACAAGCAAGAACTGTCCTGAAAGTCTTGGGTACTATGGCAGCAGCAATAAGCTTGATACCATTGGCGTGCCTGCACATGGGAATTTTGCAGTGGCTGCTGTTCACTCAGTGGTCCATGCAGGAGCTACCCATGTATCACCAAATTATAATAACAGAATCTTGCAAGAAAGACCATCATTGGTGGCTTCATTCCACCCATGTGACTCTAGGTCGAACTTTAGTTCTTCTACAACCATTAGCCACAGTAACCATGGATGCTTCCCAGATAGGGTGGGGGGTGCATTATCTAGGAAGGGCAGTCCAAGGTACTTGGTGGGATCATGAGGCCCACTTGCACATCAATGTCCTAGAGATGAGAATGGTGCTTCTAGCGTTGCAACCATTCCAAGACTCTCTTCCACTAGGAACTATTGCAATACAGACAGACAACATGTCAGTTGTGTGGTACATAAACAAACAGGGAGGAACCAAGTCTTACCCTGTCTGTCAAGAGGCCCTAAGAGTATGGCAGTGAGCAATCTCTTCCCAACATTTTCTGACAGCAATGCTTATCCTGGGGAAATCCAACGTGATAGCAGACAAACTCAGCAAAGCAATTCTGATGCCTATAGTCCCTAAAACAGGAAGTAGCAGAAGAGATTTTCCACAAGTGGGGCCAGCCTTGCTGTGACCTTTTTGCCATGTCCATGAATGCCAAATGCAGCAGATACTTTACCCTGAACCTCCCCCTGGGGAGTCAGCAAGGGATGCACTTGTACACGATTGGACCCCGAGTCTCCTCTACACTTTCCCCTCCTTTCCATTGATTCCCAAAGTCCTTCAGAAAGCCAGCTCATTGGGAAAGAGTTTAATACTAGTCGCCCTGTATTGGCCTCATCAAATATGGTTCCCCTTCATCTCCAGGAGGAGCTGTGGATTCTGGACCCAGTTCCAGACTTCCTGACTCATACGTCAGGGATGCTTCACCCATCAGTTCAAATCCTCAAGTTGACAGCTTGGCTGCTCCAATTCCACACATAGCCAGGCTCCCTGACATTTCCCCTTCAGTGAAACATATCTTGATCTCATCTCATAAGGCTTCAACCAGGGAATTATACATGACCAAATGGAACAGACTTTCCCTTTGGGCCTTTAATAATCACATTGACCCTTTCTTTGCCCCTGTATCCTCTATATTAGAATATTTGGCATAGATTTTTAATGAAGGTGCAGCTGTGGCTACTATTCGAGATCAACTAGCAGCTATATCAAACTTCCATATAGGTGAATGGGGACTGAAGGTAATGTCCCACAGGCTTTGCAAAGCTTTCCAGATTGGTACTATTTTACTCAGACCACCCATCAAAGATTCTCAAGCACCATGGGACCTAAACTTTGTCTCATCTCATTTGATTCTTTCCCCCTTTGAACCTGCATTATCCTGTGATCTAAAGTTTTTAACGTGGAAGCAATCTTTTTGGTAGCTATCACTTCTGCTAGAAGAGTGTCAGAACTACAAGCATTGTCAATAAGGCCCCCCCCCCCTACATGCTTTTCCACAAAGACAGAGTATTTCTATGAACAAACCCATCCTTCCTACCCAAAGTATGCTCAGAATCTAATTAGAATCAGTCCATAGGCTTACCAGTTTTTTCCCCAACTATGGCAACAGGGTAGAGTATATGCTACACCAGCTATATGTACATAGGCAATTATGCTTCTATTTACATAGAACAAAGGAATACAGAAAATCTGATCAGTTATTTATATCATTTTCAGATAACAAGAAAGCTGCTCCCATATCAAAAGTTACACTTTCAAAATGTCTATCACGTTTATTCAACTTCCTAAGAGATTCTGACTGCATCCTTCTTGTCTTCGCCTTTGTATGTTCAATTAGTTTTTTGGGCCGAATCCGTGTTTTCCGACCAAGGGTTGGAGTGGGCACTTCAGAGAGTTCGTTCTACAGCTGAGTAGTGTGAGTTTGGTTCTGAGTTTGCTGTTTGGAAACAGTAATCTGCGTATAATAAGCACACTCTCAGGTGCACCACATTTCATAAGCTCTGTTACACTGTAGTACCACCGCAGTACTGCTTCCAAAGGGGTATTACTAAAGTCATTTTTCCTCCCTGCTGGGAGGCTTATACCCATCCCCTGAAGGTTACTTCAAGGATCCTTATTGATCTATTAGACATGAAAATAGTTCTTTGGTAGCAGTTGTTTTATCAGCAAACAAGATCTGAGTAGCTTTCCCTAAGCATAATGTAGATGGTTACAGCCACGAGCCAGTGGAAGTCCTCGAGCTTTTGTATAACCCAACCAGTACAGAATGAAGGCGAGATGGACAACACACATGGAATGTTATGGTGAGTGCATAACTTTAATTTTCTTCTGGTGAAGCCATTCTTTTGTTTTGGGTGTATGCTTGGAGTCATTGTTGTGTTGAAAGGTGAAATTCCTCTTCATCTTCATCTTTCTAGCAGACACCTGAAGGTTTTGGGCCAAAAGTGACTGGTATTTGGAACTGTTCATAATTCCCACCACCTTGCCTAAAGCCCCAGTTCCAGCTGAAGAAAAGCAACCCCAAAGCATGGTACTGCCACCACCATGCTTCACCATGGGAATGGTGTTCTTTTGGTGATCTGAAGTGTTGTTTTTGCACCAAACATACCTTTTGGAATTGTGACCAAAAAGTTCAACCTTGGTCTCATCAGACTATAGCACATTTTCCTGTTTTTGGGAGACTCGATGTATTGTTTTGCAAATTTTAGCCGGGCCTGGATGTTTTTCTGTGTAAGAAAAGGCTTCTGTCTTGCAACCCTACCCCATAGTCCAGACATATGGAGAATACAGGAGATTGTTGTCACATGTAGTGCACAACCAGTACTTGCCAGAAATTCCTGCAGCTCCTTCAGTGCTGCTGTAGGTCTCTTGGCCACATCCCTGACCAGTTTTTGTCTTGTCTTTTCATCAATTTTGGAGGGACGTCCAATTCTTTGCAACGTCACAGTTGTCCCATATTTTCTTCACTTTTTGATGGTTATCTTCACTGTGTTCCGTGTATATCCAATGCTGTGGAAGTCTTTTTGTACCTGACTGTTACCTTTCAACAATGAGATCCCTTTGATGCTTTGTAAGCTGTCATGGCTTTTGCTGTAGTAGGCAACTGAGTAAATGTCAGGAAAATCCTACTAGGACAGCTGAACTTTATTTAGGGTTAATTAGAGTATCTTTAATTGATGGCAGGTGTGTACCCAAGAAAACTGAATGTTGTAATTAAATCAAAAGGTGCTTCAACAAAGTATTAGCGTAAGGGTGTGCACACTTATGCAACCAGCTTATTGTACGTTTTTTATTTTTTATATTTTTCCCCTAATAGATTTGTTTGTTTTTCAATTGAATTATACAGGTTATAGGTCACATTAAAGATGGGAAAAGTTTTGAAATTATTTATTGTGGTCTCATTTTTTTATATCACAAAAACCTGGCATTTTAACAGGGGTGTGTACACTTTTTATATCCACTGTATATTGGACAGCTGTATCAGTAGTTTGGAGTGAGAGACTATGTCAAATGCCTTAGATAGGTCAAGAAATAGTACAGATACTAGTTTGCTAGAATCAACGGCTTTGTTGACACAATCCATAAAGGAGAACAGGGCTGTTAAGGTGCTGTGAGAGGGTCTAAAACCATGCTGAGTTTGAGTGAGCAGATTACTTTGTGTGATAGGGTGAATAAGTTGGAGGTGTATGCATTTTTCTAGAACTTTAGAGAAGGGGGGGCAAGATTGCAGTAAGACAGTAGCTTGAGATTTCAGAGGAGTTACCTCCCTTATGAATGCAGCCAAGTCGGATCTGAGGAGCTGATCCAAACCCATGTGTTGAGGAAGAATGAAAATGGGCAACACATTTATTTTGAGTACATAACTTTAAATTATCATAACATCCCCATTCAATCAGATTTCAGGCATTTCTTAAGGTTCAGTGTGTTGGGATCACATTGTCAGATCTCTGCCTTTTGATTTTCCACTGCACCAAGAGTGTTCACAAAGTATCTAGCTCCAGTTATAGCGCATTGCAGGATATAGGGTATACACATTTTTCAATCCTTAGATGACTTGTTTATCTTTGCAGTCTTTTTAAAAGTTTCAGGAATCTCTCTCTTGGGTGAGAGATCTCTTACACAAGTTGGGATTTCAAGAGAAAATTCAAAAGTCTTTTTTGATTCCTTCACACTGAATTGTGCTCCTGGGGAGTTAGCTAAATACCTCAGTTCAAAGAGTTTTTCTTCTACAGGAAAAACTAGATCTGTATCCAGATGTGGTCCTTAGTTTTTCCACTCAGACTTCAGTCGCTGTGAGGGAATACCTCAGGAGTTTGGGTCTCATGGCATCTATGATTCTCATGATACACCTGGCAAGACTCCACATGAAAAAGATACAGTGGTATCTGAAATTTCTTTGGCCCCAGCACCAACATTTTTTGTCTTTTCCAATCCCAGTGCTGCAGATTGTTAGAAGAGACGTCCCTTGCTGGAGATAGCATATTTCCCCTAAATCCAGGACCCCCACTTCAAAGCATTCAGTCAATACAGATGCCTCAGACTTTGTTAGGGAGCAGTGTTAGGAGGGATAAACGTGCAAAGTGTGGGACGCCAATCATAAATATACTTGCCCTGATCAAGGTATTCAACTCTCTGAATCATCTTTGGTTGCTGAGACCTCTTTAACTTGTTACAGACAATTCCACAGTCATGTGGTACATCAACAAGCAAGAGGAAACCAGGCTGTATCTCCATTTCAGACTAGCCATATTAGTTTGGGATGTAGCTTCACAGCACAATATCAGTCTACAGGCATCCTTAATTCTGTTAGAGCAAAACTGTGTGGCAGCCAATGTGAGCAGGGCAAAGGTAGACCCTCACAAATGAAAACTGGATCAAGAGATCTTCCAAGATTTGATCCATCTGTGGGGAGTTCATCAAGTAGCTGTATTTGCCTCCTCTGTGAACAATCAGCCGGCAAGTTTCTGCTGCAAGACTCCATGGAAGAAGGCTGGGAAGATGGGAGCCTTCTCTTTTCTTCAGACAGGAATGTTCATGTATGCTTTTCCACACTTTTCACTGATATCCAGGGTGTCTCTGAAGACTCAGAAGGAATACCTCAAGATCATTGTAGCAACTCCTTTCTGAATTAAACAGTGGTTTTCCTTCTTTTGGACACGACCAGTTGCTATTACCACAATCTTCCTCACAGAATGGATCTTCTCACAAAAGATCAGGAGTGTTTGCTGTACCCCGACCAAAGTCAACTTCATCTGACTGCGTGGATGATAGGGTCATAATTCCTTTTAGTCTCTGTTTACTGAGGATGTGCAGCAGGTACTAATAGAGGTAAGGAAGCCTGCTACTAGAAAATCATATATTAGTAAATAGAAAAGTTTTTTTAATTGGTGCTAACAATATACCAGCGCCCATTTAGGGCTAGTTGTCTTCTGGTTTTACATTATTTGTCTGAGTTGCTATACTATAACCTTTCTTACTCCTCCATCAAAATTAATTTATTGGCCATTTTCAGCATGTCTGCCCATGGATCCTCCTTTTTCACTGCATTCTTATGTCAAAATGTTTTTGAAAGCAGTGTTGCATAAGAGACTTCCAACAAAAATGGTAGCCTCCCCTTGGGATCTTGATTTTGCATTAGAAAAACTAACACTTTTCTTATTTGAACCAGCTAATTTGGCTGACTTGAGGTTTTTAACATGAAAAACTGTTTGACTGATTGCTCTGACATTTGCAAGAAGAATATCCAAGTTGCAAGCAAGTGGCATTGGGAGTTTACTTTAGGCCAAACTATCCATCTCTCTGTTTTCTTTCCTGAATATAAAAATGAGGAAGAATGTATACTCAATTCCTTAGATGTCCACAGACAACTCTGGTACTATCTTGACAGAAATAAATATTTTCAGATCTTTGGATCAATTGTTCATTTCTTATAAAGGTATAAAGAAGGGAAAACCTGTGTCAAAACAGACCATTTCCAAATGGTTGTATGAAGCTATTACCTTTTGTTCACCATAACAAAACTATTCCAGGCAGGGTCATGGCCCACTCGACCAGGGCCTTGGCTTCATCTATGGCTTTTTGGAAAGGGTTGGATGCTAGAAGTATTCTAAAAGTAGAAACTTGGTCCTCTGTGCATACTTTTGCAAAGTAATATATCACCGATTTCTGGTCGAAGTCTAGATCAGGCTTTGCTAGGACCATTCTTCATGGGCTATCTCTCCCTTCTCCTTCCAACTCCCAAATGTAGTATGCTAGGGTAATCAAGCCATATAGATGAGGCTACTGCAGCAGTGATATCAATATGATGAACATAGTACAGTTGTTTAAGTAAACTTACCATAACAGTAGATGTTCAAATGAGCACTACTGTAGTAGCTGCTTCCCCTTCCTTCCCCCTTGTTTTTTTTTTTTTTTTTGTGTTTATGCCAGAGTGTAGATATTTACTTTTTGTTGATCCCAGTATTGTTCTTTCAGGGCTCAGCCTCCCTCACTCTGTTGGCATGAAACGTCTAAAGGGTTTGGTGTCCAAAATTGTCTTTTTATTCAGCTCAGCTCGAGCTGCCTAATAGTTTTGGTGTGTTGAAGGCGGCTGGCTATTTCCTTGGCAGGATATAACCCACATAGATAAGACTATTGCAGCTGTTAGCACTGGAGCATCTGATGTTATGGCAAGTTTACTTAAACTACTGTAGTTTTTTTTCTTTTTATGTCTGATCATCCAGTGCTAGACAGCTTTTTATTACAGTGTTACATGTGTTATTACACTGTGTGCCAAGCATTATATACTTTACTAGCAATACTATCCTGTTCTATTTCTGTTTTCTTAATTTTAATTTGAATATAAATGCATTTAGCTACTTATTGATTTATTCTCTGTTTGTCTGACTGACTGTTAAGATTGTGCTGCTGTCTGTCTCACTCTGCTGCAGACTACAAGAAGCATTCCTATCAAGTAAAATCTGATTACCCCTCTGTAGGATTATTAGAATGCAGAACCACATGACTCGAAATTGGAGAGTACCTGGCAGATGCTCAGCATACTGACAATCCAAATATAAGTTTTTTAATCTTAATAAATATAGTTTCAGTGAGGCAAGTACATACTTCAGAGTCAAAAAGTCCACTTTACATGAGGAAAGTTTAACTACTGCTAAAAGAAATGAGAATAAAAAATATCTTTGGACATTATCTTTAATCACTCCTATGAAAAAATACTTTCTTCTCCGAACTTATTCATAAAGACAGGGCGCCAAAAGGTTGTAGAGTTTAAGTATGCAAATGGTATGGAACAGAATTCACATCTACACAAAGATTTAGAGGATTATTTAATAAAATTGACTGTGAGTTTATGCAAATGCTTTGCAAGTGTAGTCAGAAGCTCATCACAAATCTATTATATGAGCTCGATCTTAACACTAAAATTATATTTTGAATAACAACATAAAATATAATATATTTGTTAGACTGGTAAAGGAAGAAGAAAATAATTCATTAAGAAAAAGAATGCTGAAACACACCATTTAGAGTATTCAAAAGGATTATTTTTCCCATTCAGAACAAAAGGACAAGTTGAGCACCCAGTTACAATAGAAAGTACACACACACACACACACACACACACACACACACACACACACACACACACACACACACACACACACACACACACACATACCAAAGTATCTCAGAAATCAGACAGACTAGCAAATAATCAAAACTTTCGGATGAACGAAACAGAATAATAACTCACAAACAAAGATATCCACTTTTCACTGAGGGAATTACAACCACAACACCTCTATGTAGCCATCCCTTTTCTAAAAAGTTTCCTTGGAGTTTGATAACAATGATATAGTAACCTTAACTGTTGATCCCAGAATCTGGGGCATTCACTTATTATAAAAATATTTTCCCACACACTCCTCCACCTGTCACTATTTAGATAAACATTTTTTTGTACTTTCCTACCTTCGTTGTATTATTTTTAGCAATACTGACCCCCTTTTTCTCCCACAAATCCCTGTATATCACCACAATCCTCCCCTTTCTAATACTCATCCATTTCTTCCAAGGAATGCCAGCCATACCTCTCATTTTCTTAGAGTCTTCATTTTCCCATACAGTTTTCACCTGCTGTACAATTAACCAATCACCTAATGAAATTCCAAGTTCAGAATGTAAATCCTCTAAACTCTTCATCCTCTCTTCCACAACTCCCACTTTGAACTGTTCCTACCTACTAATCTCTAATTCTTTCCATTCTCTTTCTTTTGGCATAGGTATATAATTCTACCATTTTAACCCTCCCCATGACCTATCACATAACCTTACTATGGCAATCATCTTATGTCCAAGGGAGCCCACAAGAGTTTTTTGTGGGGGGTGCAAACCCTAAGCCCCCCCATTCAACCACCCACACAGTCCCCACAGCAATTTCAGTGTCCCATTACTTGGCTATCTCTCCCCATTTGTCATAAACACTGTTCAAAATTCTGTGTGCATACTGTTTTATGCTTTACTTCTACAATGATTACAGATATTTGGATTTAATTTACAAATTTTATAGCACAAACACTGATAGACATTTGCTAAACAAAGCAATAGTCGTACAGAGAAATCAGACAGCATTAAAACTTCTCTACCTTTGAAACTCACATTCACTGAAACAGCATTGAAACCCACATTCAAAGAACATGCATCTGGCTAATGCATCTGGTTAAGTTTACCTGTGGGCTGTTTTCAAATAATAGGCCCCTTACACACATTTTGTAGGACCATGCAAAAGTTTTTTAATATAATATAATAATTGAATTATATCCCTTGTATAATACAGCACCACTTGGTAGAGTGCATTTTAAATTTATAGTTTTGAACATTTTGCCAGTAAGCAGTGAAACGAAACATATGGACCAGTAATCACAAACTGCCCAATTCAGAACATTTCAACCATAAAAGGCCACTCAAGCTTCTGTAATTACAGTCCACCAATATCAGTCAATATGCACAATCTCTGCAGAAGTAAAAGTCATCTGAATAATTCCACATTAAAGAGATCTGAAACTAATGAAGAGGTTGTTGCTAGAAAACAACTTTATATTTCAGTGCTTCATCTACAAATTCAGTGCCTGCTGCCCTTGAAGAATAAATTGCCTATGTTACATTTAAAAAATGGTAAGTGCTATATTGCAATATCAAATGGGTGGCAAGCTGAAAAACAGGTTCATAGTTACTAACTATCTCATCCAAAGGAGGACATACTCAGGTCTCCAGCATCCACCCCCTTAAATACAAATCTACATGTTGTGAGAGTAGAACCTATAGCCCTCTGTATCAAGATGCAGGTATGCTACCTGCTGTGCTATTAACATAGCTTTAAAATTCTATACGGCAATAGTGATACCATTTGCTGAACAAAACAGTTGTACATTTTAAGCAGGTTTAGCATGAGCAGCAGTAAACTTCTCTTCCCTTGAAGCTCACAATTCCTTGAAAATGTACTTAAAAATAAATTCCACCTGCTAACTTTTAACTAGGGTATTTCACTCTGTCTTACATACACACACCTTAAACTCTTTCGCTTAGTGCAAAGCCTAAAATAGATAGGGACAGATTATAAATCTGTCTCTCATGAACTTAGAAAATTGCCAGAATAACAGGATTTATGTCAGTATGCATTTTTCTAAAGGATATGATGTCTAAAACTCAAATGTATGTCATTATTTAGTAACTTCAATCATTTTTAGGAGGAATATGGAGCACAAATCTGGACATTCTGCAAAAACCTGGACAGCTGAGGGGTATGCTACCTTTCTCTTATACATACATACATACACACACATCCACATACACCCACAAAGGCCCCAAACTAGGGACATATTTAGAAAGTTGCTAGAATAACCAGAATTGTGTTAGAATGCATTTTCGGAAGGATATGAAGTCTGAAACTCAAATGCATGTCATTATCTAATAACTTTAATCCTTAGCTCATCCCAGTGATTTGTCAAAAACAGAATTTTTATGAGGAACAGACCAAAAATATAAGGCAAAAATCTGGACATTCTATGAAAATCTATGCAGATGAGAGGTATGAACATACATATATCCCCCTACCTTCTTAGAAAGTGGATAGAACAAGTTTTGCATTAGTATGCATTTTCCTGAAATCTGAAGTCTAAAGCTCAAATGTCTGCCATAATTTTTTAACTTCAGTCCTCAATCATTTGCCAGAAAAACACAAACTGAAAATATGAGGCAAAAATCTGGATTATTGCGAGGTGTGAACCCCCCCTTACACTCCTACCGCCCTCTTACACACACACACACACACACACACACACACACACACACACACACACACACACACACACACGCACACGCACACGCACACACACATACACACACACACAGACTGATATTTAGATACATACATGCATGCATAGGTAGATGGATAGACACATGCATATACTGTATATAATATGAATAATGTTCTGAGAGAGAGCCTTAACTATGCTAGGGCATACGAACGGCTGCCCCAGGCACAACCTGTTTGGGGGAAATAATCTGCATGTGCTGATGGCGTAGGAATCAGAAATTACCTTGCTTCATGAAGCTACAAGAATATCACTACTTCACAAATGAATGCTGATACTGCACTTGTGGTCATGGATGACACACTAAAATGGTCAGTTTTAGTGATTTAACAATAGCAAGCTGCTTGTACATTTGCAGCAAGCAGGCTTGCTATGGTTTCAGAGCAGAAGAACATTTGTCTTTTTTTCCTTCTCAAGTTTGAGAAAGCAGCAGTCTGGGGAAGTGCAAAGAACACCAGATGATCTAGACATGGGTCTGTTCTGACAGGTTGAATGTTAATTATATGATTTACATTTAAGAAAATGTTTAGATTAGGTTTAGGGGAGGTGTTGTTCAGGAAATGATACAGTGTGTTTTTTGAGCAGTTATTGCTATATATATTTATATTACTAGGATACTGTTACAGAAAAGTAAAGAAGTACTAGACAATCAATTACATATGATTCCTCCCAATGTACTGTTACAACATTTCTAGTTTGGGGAACACCGCAAAATACTTAATCTGTGAGACAGTATACAAATATAATAAAGCATTTTCTTTTAATCATCTTTTTTCTTAGCAGGTGTGCCAGTCCATGTAAAATAAATAGATAGGTAGAAAGATAGGTAGTTAGGTATTTAATTAAATAAATAAATAAATAGCAAGACTCCAAATCCCTCAAGCACATCCTTATGATCAGTTCAAAGGAGTAAGGGTGAGCAATCTGGATTTGTGTTAATATGCATTTTTCTAAAGGTTATGATATCTAAAATTCAAATGTCTGTCATTATTTAGCAACTTCAATCCTTCTTACGTGGAATATGGGGCAAAAATCTATACATTCTGCAAAAACCTGGACAGCTGAGGGGTATGCTACCTCTCTCTTATACATACATACACATACACCCACAAAGGCCCCAAACTAGGGACATATTTAGAAAGTTGCTAGAATAACTAGATTTGTGTTAGAATGCATTTTTTGAAGGATATGAAGTCTGAAACTCAAATGCATGTCATTATCTAATAACTTTAATCCTTAGCTCATCCCAGTGATTTGTCAAAAACAGAATTTTTATGAGGAACAGACCAAACATATAAGCCAAAACTCTGGACAGTCTATGGAAATTTGTACAGTTGAGAGGTATGAACACACATATATCCCCCTACCTTCTTAAAAAGTGGATAGAACAACAAGTTTTGCATTAGTATGCATCTTCTGAAATATGAAGTCTAAAGCTCAAACGTCTGCCATTATTTTCTAACTTCAGTCCTCAATCATTTTCCAGAATAACACAAACCGAAAATGAGGCAAAAATCTGGAAAATTGCGAGGTATGAACCCCACTTACTCACACTCCTACCTCCCGCTTACTTACACACACACACACACACACACACACACACACACACACACACACACACACACACACACACACATGTACACATGCACTCACACAAAGTGACTGATATTTAGATAGATAGATACATATATACATAGGTAGATGGATAGACACATGCATATACTGTGTATAATATGAATAATGTATTGAGAGAGAGCCTTAACTATGCAAGGGCATAGGAACAGCTGCCCCAGGCAAAACCTGCGTGGGGGAAATAATCTGCAGGTGGTGGTGGCATAGGAGTCAGAAATGACCTTGCTTCATGAAGCTACAAGGATATCAATGCTTCACAAATGAATGCTGATACTGCACTTCTGGTCATGGATGATGCACTAAAATGGTCAGTTTTTTAGTGATTTAACAATAACAAGCTGCTTGTACATTTGCAGCAATCAGGCTTGCTATGGTTTCAGAGCAGAAGAACATTTACCTTTTTTTTTCTTTTCAATTTTGAGAAGGCACCAGTCTGGGGAATTGCAAAGAACATCAGATGATCTAGACATGGCTCTGTTCTGAGAGGTTAAATGTTAATTATATGATTTACATTTAAGAAAATGTTTAGATTAGGTTTAGGGGAAGTATTGTTCGGGAAATTATACAGTATGTTTTTTGAGCAGTTATTCCTATATGTATTTATATTACTAGGATACTGTTACAGAAAAGTAAAGCAGTACTAGACAATCAATTGCATACGATTGTCTCCAATGTACTGTGACAAAATTTCCAGTTTGGGGAACACCGCAAAAGACTTAATCTGTGAGATAGTATACAAATATAATAAAGCATTTTCTTTTAATCATCTTTTTTCTTAGCAGGTGTGCCAGTCCATGTAAGACTAAAATAGATAAGTAGAAAGATAGGTAGTTAGGTATTTACATAAATAAATAGCAGAACTCAAAATCCCACAAGCACATCCTTATGATCAGTTCAAAGGAGTAAGGGTGAGTAATCTGGATTTGGGTTAGTATGCATTTTTCTAAAGGATATGATGTCTAAAACTCAAATGTATGTCATTATTTAGCAACTTCAATCATTTTTAGGAGGAATATGGAGCAAAAATCTGGACATTCTGCAAAAACCTGGACAGCTGAGGGGCATGCTACCTTTCTCTTATACATACATACACACACATCCACATACACCCACAAAGGCCCCAAACTAGGGACATATTTAGAAAGTTGTTAGAATAACCAAAATTGTGTTAGAATGCATTTTCGGAAGGATATGAAGTCTGAAACTCAAATGCATGTCATTATCTAATAACTTTAATCCTTAGCTCATCCCAGTGATTTGTCAAAAATAGAATTTTTATGAGGAACAGACCAAAAATATAAGGCAAAAATCTGGACATTCTATGAAAATCTATGCAGATGAGAGGTATGAACATACATATATCCCCCTACCTTCTTAGAAAGTGGATAGAACAAGTTTTGCATTAGTATGCATTTTCCTGAAATCTGAAGTCTAAAGCTCAAATGTCTGCCATAATTTTTTAACTTCAGTCCTCAATCATTTGCCAGAAAAACACAAGCCGAAAATATGAGGCAAAAATCTGGATTATTGCGAGGTGTGAACCCCCCCTTACACTCCTACCGCCCTCTTACACACACACACACACACACACACACACACACACACACACACACACACACACACACACACACACACACACACACACACACACACACACACACGCACACGCACACACACATACACACACAGACTGATATTTAGATACATACATGCATGTATAGGTAGATGGATAGACACATGCATATACTGTATATAATATGAATAATGTTCTGAGAGAGAGCCTTAACTATGCTAGGGCATACGAACGGCTGCCCCAGGCATAACCTGTTTGGGGGAAATAATCTGCATGTGCTGATGGCGTAGGACTCAGAAATTACCTTGCTTCATGAAGCTACAAGAATATCACTACTTCACAAATTAATGCTGATACTGCACTTGTGGTCATGGATGACGCACTAAAATGGTCAGTTTTTAGTGATTTAACAATAGCAAGCTGCTTGTACATTTGCAGCAAGCAGGCTTGCTATGGTTTCAGAGCAGAAGAACATTTGTCTTTTTTTCCTTCTCAAGCTTGAGAAAGCAGCAGTCTGGGGAAGTGCAAAGAACACCAGATGATCTAGACATGGGTCTGTTCTGACAGGTTGAATGTTAATTATATGATTTACATTTAAGAAAATGTTTAGATTAGGTTTAGGGGAGGTGTTGTTCAGGAAATGATACAGTGTGTTTTTTGAGCAGTTATTGCTATATATATTTATATTACTAGGATACTGTTACAGAAAAGTAAAGAAGTACTAGACAATCAATTACATATGATTCCTCCTAATGTACTGTTACAACATTTCTAGTTTGGGGAACACCGCAAAATACTTAATCTGTGAGACAGTATACAAATATAATAAAACATTTTCTTTTAATCATCTTTTTTCTTAGCAGGTGTGCCAGTCCATGTAAAATAAATAGATAGGTAGAAAGATAGGTAGTTAGGTATTTAATTAAATAAATAAATAAATAGCAAGACTCAAAATCCCACAAGCACATCCTTATGATCAGTTCAAAGGAGTAAGGGTGAGCAATCTGGATTTGTGTTAGTATGCATTTTTATAAAGGTTATGATGTCTAAAATTCAAATGTCTGTCATTATTTAGCAACTTCAATCCTTCTTACGTGGAATATGGGGCAAAAATTCTGTACATTCTGCAAAAACCTGGACAGCTGAGGGGTATGCTACCTCTCTCTTATACATACATACACATACACCCAAAAAGGCCCCAAACTAGGGACATATTTAGAAAGTTGCTAGAATAACTAGATTTGTGTTAGAATGCATTTTTTGAAGGATATGAAGTCTGAAACTCAAATGCATGTCATTATCTAATAATTTTAATCCTTAGCTCATCCCAGTGATTTGTCAAAAACAGAATTTTTATGAGGAACAGACCAAACATATAAGCCAAAACTCTGGACATTCTATGGAAATTTGTACAGTTGAGAGGTATGAACACACATATATCCCCCTACCTTCTTAAAAAGTGGATAGAACAACAAGTTTTGCATTAGTATGCATTTTCTGAAATATGAAGTCTAAAGCTCAAACGTCTGCCATTATTTTCTAACTTCAGTCCTCAATCATTTTCCAGAATAACACAAACCGAAAATGAGGCAAAAATCTGGAAAATTGCGAGGTATGAACCCCCCTTACTCACACTCCTACCTCCCGCTTACTTACACACACACACACACACACACACACACACACACACACACACACACACACACACACACACACACACACACACGTACACATACACTCATACAAAGAGACTGATATTTAGATAGATAGATACATATATACATAGGTAGATGGATAGACACATGCATATACTGTGTATAATATGAATAATGTATTGAGAGAGAGCCTTAACTATGCAAGGGCATAGGAACAGCTGCCCCAGGCAAAACCTGCTTGGGGGAAATAATCTGCAGGTGGTGGTGGCATAGGAGTCAGAAATGACCTTGCTTCATGAAGCTACAAGGATATCAATGCTTCACAAATGAATGCTGATACTGCACTTCTGGTCATGGATGATGCACTAAAATGGTCAGTTTTTTAGTGATTTAACAATAACAAGCTGCTTGTACATTTGCAGCAATCAGTCTTGATATGGATTCAGAGCAGAAGAACATTTATCTTTTTTTTCTTTTCAATTTTGAGAGGGCACCAGTCTGGGGAATTGCAAAGAACATCAGATGATCTAGACATGGCTCTGTTCTGAGAGGTTAAATGTTAATTATATGATTTACATTTAAGAAAATGTTTAGATTAGGTTTAGGGGAAGTATTGTTCGGGAAATTATACAGTATGTTTTTTTGAGCAGTTATTCCTATATGTATTTATATTACTAGGATACTGTTACAGAAAAGTAAAGCAGTACTAGACAATCAATTGCATACGATTGTCTCCAATGTACTGTGACAAAATTTACAGTTTGGGGAACACTGCAAAAGACTTAATCTGTGAGATAGTATACAAATATAATAAAGCATTTTCTTTTAATCATCTTTTTTCTTAGCAGGTGTGCCAGTCCATGTAAGACTAAAATAGATAAGTAGAAAGATAGGTAGTTAGGTATTTACATAAATAAATAGCAGAACTCAAAATCCCACAAGCACATCCTTATGATCAGTTCAAAGGAGTAAGGGTGAGTAATCTGGATTTGTGTTAGTATGCATTTTTCTAAAGGATATGGTGTCTAAAACTCAAATGTCTGTTATCATTTAGCAACTTCAATCCTTTTTAGGAGTATGGGGCAAAAATCTGGTAAATAAGATTATATATTTGTCTGTTTAGAATTAGCTCATTTAAAGGAGCACAGTAAAAGTCTTAATTACTTGAAACTGAAAAGTTTCTACTGAAGTTGTGCAGTGAGCTCCTGGAGCCCAAGAGCAATAACAAAAACAACACACAAGAATGTTCTAGACTGCCATTGTAGTTGCATATTGTCAAATACAGCACATCCTGTGCAGATCTACTGAAAATCCATACAGAAAGAATTAAAATCTGGAGTGCCAAACAACATCCCCAAGTAAAAACTATGATTTCTTTCAACTGAGAGAGATATAAAGCTTAAATGGCAACATTTTCAAGACTAAAGAAACAGCTGTGCATCCCTGTACTTTTTAAAGCACAGCTAGAAGGATCACTATATTGTACTACCATGAAAACCATAACGAATTTGAGCTGCCGTTAGACAGCCATTATAGATATTGGAAAATAAAATCAGATTACATCTTAGGAAAGAGTTACATGTCAATTGGAAAAAAAAAAAACACATCTTCTTCAATTTGTAAGAATTGATATTTATTTATTTATTTAATTATTTGTATATTTATTTGACATTTCTTTACCGGGATAGACTGAGTGGACAGAAGCCCATTTTTAGTGTAGGTCCAGGGAGAAAAGCTTTGTTAGATACAAAAAACAAACATTACATACGAAGAGTATAACAATAATTTAGCTGATACAGAGTAAAGTAATCAAAACGTACAAATAATGAAAAAAGTAAAAGGACATAATAAAAAGGATATACTAGGAGTATTAAGAATTAGATAGAAGTACAAAGAATGAATAGAGACAAATAGTGCATAAGGTAATATAGTAGTAATAAAATAGTAATACTAAATGTAGAAGAACAGGAGGGCAATAAGAATTACAGTAGAGTAAGATGGTTCAGGGAGAGAATGGAGAATAGAGCATTTGAGGGAGAGGGTAAGTAAGATGACAGACTACATCAGAAGGAAAATTTGATTATAAAGTGGGAAAAATTTAATTAAAACGTGAGGATATAATAATAACAAAGGTGAGGAGTACAGCATACTAGAGAAGATAATCAGCCAGGAGGTAAACAAGAGCAGAGCCAAGACTTAGCTAGGTGAGCCTTGAAAAGTATTTTGAACTGTGAGAGGTTGGGGTTGGTTAGGATGTGCTGGGGAGCTGAGTTCTAAAACTTGGAGATCTGATTGGAGTAAATAGAGTTTCCATAGTTGTTATTAGCCTTGTCGTAGAAATCTGTCAGAGGATCTCAACTGCATATTATTAGATTGGAGATGTAGTACGTTATGTAGTGCCGGACACTTGTTAAGTTGGTAGACTATACCATGGCTGTTGTAAGTTGGGTAAATGTTATAAGGTTGGATAGTTCAAGCCAGCTAAGTTGGCATAGAGCAATGCAATAATGGGATCTATATGGGGAGTTTGTAAAGCAAAGTGGAGAGTAAGTAAGTTCTAGCAATAGCTTGTCTTGTGGAGTCAGTGAGAAAAGGTTTAATTTTATATAGACAGCCAAGTTTTATATGAACTTGTTTATGATTAAGGACAGCTGTTTATCAAATTTCATGTTATTGTCCTTTGTAACACGAAGTAACTTGGTATGAGAAACTAGGGTTATAGTGGTGTTGCTGGATGAATGTATTTAAAAGGAAGACTGGGCATCTAAGGTTTGGTTATTTAAAATGAGCATTAGCTTAGTTTAATTTGGATTGAGAATTAGTTGACAGTCTGAGAAGGACACCTGAGTAATATGTTGGAGTTGAAATAGTGATGGAGCTACACAGATGAGTGTGCAGTCATCTGCATACTGTATGATTCTGGTAAGGCGAGTAGCAATATGGAGCTTTTTGGTGAAGATATTAAATAAAAGTGGGCCTGGGATAGAGCCCCAAGGCACACCTAGTGTGACAGGTATCAGAGAGGAGTAATCATGTTCCCATTTGACAGTTTGTTGTCTGTCAGATAGTCTTTGAGCCAAGACAGGGCAGAATGGCTTAGGTTAAGAGTTAAAAGTTCATTGTGTAGTTTTTGATGTGCTGGATGACACTGGAATTAACTGGAAGCAACAGAAATGAGACTGGAATGAACATCTTTATCTGTTAATTACCCAAACTTGTGCTGAACAGGTGCCAATCTCTCCTTCATGGGCCAAGTCTTTTTGTACCTTACACAATAATGTTTGCAACTACAGTTCAGTTAAGAGTGCTTTATTATGTAAAATGAAGATTAACAGTATCCAAATAATATAATATTCTGGAATGCTGGATAACAGTAACAGTGCTAATATAACAGTTCTGATAAATATATCCAAAGGTTCTGCACGTATATTCTGATTTTCCAAATAATATAAACTGAAACCATCTTTTCCTCCTGAATAATGCTGGATATTTGACCTGACTTTGTTACTCAGACTTCAGTTTCCATACTGCGAAGAGCTTTTGCATATCAGTCCAAAAACTAACTTAACTGACCATGTCTGAAGTATTTTTTTTAATAAAACCTTGTAAAGTTTTACACACCTCTTCAGCCTTGGTCTTTCAAGCCTTGTCTTGCATGTGTCTCATAGTGCCAAACTGTCTATTCTTTATCTAGCATTCCATTGGAAGTACACATATCTTTCCCTTGAGAATGGAACATTGTGTAGCTTTCCCTTGAAAACTGTTATTTCTGCACATACCATGCTTAGGCAGCAAGATTATCTTTCCCCTTTTACTTAACTGTCTTTTTTTGAAACTGCATGCATAAATGAAAACACAAATCTGAGTCTATATTTTCAAGCCGATTATTCTACTTTATGCCTAACAACTACTTTAAAGTAAAAACCCTCAGTCTAACAGTTAACTAGTTGTGTGGTCAGGGGAGCTCAAATAAAGTAGGGCATACCAACATATCAGGTGCAATTTTATTTTTTCTCTTTGAGTCAGATGTATTATAAGCAATATTATACGGAACTCAATAATGCATAGATTAAACACAATTGATTGGTTAGCTACTGTAAGCCTGAGTCTGTACTGATGTTTGGTAAGAATGTAGAAATGGATGAGCAGACTACCTGCATTTTTCTTCTTGTAATAATAATAATATATATATATATATATATATATATATATATATATATATATATATATATGGATTCCATTCACTTGATTGAAAACTCACTTCACTGAAAATGAAATTACTAGGATCACTTCACTGAAAGTTCACTTCACTGAAAACTCACTTGACTGAAACTCATTTTGTTGAAAGTTATATATGGCCTTTTCCCCACTGTAGTGTGATCCTGGAGTTAGCATATATAGTAAGGGGTGGTGGGGGGTGCAGCCCCCACATTGGGGTGTGTAGGGGTGAAGCCCCCCACATATATAAACTATATATTGTCTTTTGGAAACTGTTCTTTATTTGACTTTGTATCACTCTGTATAGTGTACAATGTTTAAAATATGTGGGGGGCTGCACCCCCCACACCCCCTTACTATATATACTAACTCCAGGATTGCACTACAGTGAGAAAAAGGCCATATATAACTTTCAACAAAATGAGTTTCAGTCAAGTGAGTTTTCAGTGAAGTGAACTTTCAGTGAAGTGATCCTAGTAATTTCAATTTCAGTGAAGTGAGTTTTCAATCAAGTGAATGGAATATATATATATATATATATATATATATATATATATATATATATATATATATATATATAGATATGAATCTGTATTTAAATAACAGACAATCAAAAGCAAGTCATTCATCTAGCGCAGGAATATATTTGTAAGCTCTTTACATAAACTGTCCAAATTGCTTCATGAGTTCAGAATAATCTACATAAGTATGTTTTCACATGAAGTGTCACTGCTTTTAAACTATATATCTTTTCTATCGCCAACCTTCTCTCTTTATACTTCCTCGAGTTCCATTGAATATTAAACTCAAGAATCCACTTCCAGCACATTACCTAACTTGGGTAGTAACAAAACAAACCACAAAGAAGCTTAATCTTTTAGCATCCATCATTATAATATGCCATATATGCCATCCCTGTTGCCTTCAAGCATCTCACTAACTCCCTAAAACATGCCATTTCAAATTAATCTTGATGTGCAGTGCTTCATCCTATCAACCCTCCACAATAAACCTAATCACGGATAACAATAATTACAGTAAATTGAAAACAAGAGATTCTTTTCACTAAATGACAGAAAATCGTTTGCCTGAACTGTTACTATTTTACAGCCATATAAACAGACACCCCCAACACTCACCTGATTAATTTACTTGCTCTCATTTCACTTCAAATCTAACCTTAAAGTCTTCTCAACAACTTTCATAACAAATATGAAATGATATCAAAACTGCCCTTGCCAAATTAAATTCCTTTCCACTCAAATCATTTTTAAGTCCACTCAAGTGTATCTCTTCTTTCAGTCACTTACAATAAATCATTATAATGCAATGCACTTTAACAATGTCACCCTACTAAGCAATGACATCATAACTTAACATAATCGCCCACATAAAAATACACATCATACTGCTGCTACTAACCCATCACCTAGTACACATTGCCTTCAACTTACTTTCTCTTTATAATTGCCCCAAATTACCTATTAAAATTGCCATAGAAAATTAGAATGAAATTAACAAAGTTGCAGGAGAACATAAATGGAGTATACATAATCATCCATTTTATCAAATTTACCAACCATTTACTGCACTGACCTAGTAAAATTTAACAAAAATTTTGCATATGCTAGTACTAGTACATCCTCACAAACATTAATATCATAGGCAAATATATTCCTGTACCACTTTTATTTAAGGCATGCACTTTGTAATTTATTTGCATTCTTGTAATATATACAAATACAACATTCAAGACTTACTGCATAGTATGCAGAACTTTGTAAATTTTGTTTAACCCCACCACCAATGTGTATGTATAAAATACAATCATAGCTTTACAGAATACTCCTTAGAAAGTGAGCATGACCTTACACCAGGATAAATGAAATTCTAGATGGAAGGACCCAAAATGTAGTAACGACATTACTGTGCCCAAACAAAAGGAGCTGCTTAACAATGTGCATGACAAGTCACTTTTTAGGGGATTGGTCAGTGTTAAACTTAAGATAACCATGAAGTTGGTATATATATGAAGAAGACTTTGTTGCTAAAGCTGATGTTTCTTGAGTATGAACACATATTTTGTCTTGTTTTATGAGAACATAATTTATCATTCCCTTTTGTTGGTCTTGGTCCCACAGTGGATATAGGGAGCTAGGTCTTAGACTGAATGGTCAGAATGTTTGTATTGTTGCATACTTAAAATGGCATTTTCCAGGTTACCATTATTTTTTATTAACTGTTTGCACCTGTTGAAATAACACTTTACTTTTATATCAAAAGATTAGAGATAGACTAATAGCTATAAGAGACAAGAACTATGTGCTATTTCAAACATTTATACACTGCTGAAAATATATGGTTTCAATGTCATTTTAACCATAACATTGTGGTCATGTCTCTGAACTGTCCATTAACATCTTGGTTGACAGTGAAGTGAACATAAATTACTGAACTAGGCTTAGATAATAAATATTTGAATGCAATTATTTCAGTATATTTAATATTTGAGGATTTAAAAAAAAATGATGTATATACTAAAGAATGCCATGTACATATTAGTCCATTAGATGTATGAATACAATATTTAATTTTCTTTTAACTGGGGTAACCAATAAGATTCCAACTTAAAATCAGTGATAATATTACAACTTGACAAATTACTTTTGAACTTATTACAATGTATCCTGTACAGTATGTATTTACACAGGCTGTTTGCTATTCATGCATTTCAATGTAGTAGCTATCCTGGACCCAATTTTTTTTAAACATGGTTTTTTACACATATTTGTTACTAGACATTCATTTCATTTGTACTGGATTATTATGTATTTGTACATAGTCCAATCTACAAATTTAGTAACATGAACATCAAGCAATCTATTGGAAAATTCTTATGTTTCTTTAGAAGTATCTAATGGAATTGCCACCAGAGGCAATTATGCTTTTTGCATACCAACACTGTCTTGCCAAAAACATATGAAAAATAGTGACCATTCTTGCTCAATTTTTACATATCTTTACTCTCTCTTGTATAGCTTTAATAAAGCAATTTTAAGTCATCTCTTGTATAGCTTTACAGTTTAACAGGTTGTAAATACAATAGCTATTAGCAACTTCTTGTCAGGTTTAATCTGTATTGTCAAGAAGGAATGAGATATTTCTTCCTGTAGCTTTATTTTAGACCTTTTTGCAATACATACTGCTCACACAGTCAGTGTAAAACTGAGAAAGTACCCCTCCCCCTGTAGTATTGCACTATTGTTTATTTGCTTTATAATGTATGTCAGCCCAACACTTTGGTTATACATTTGCTTTATTAGGTTATTAAACTATAGACCTTTGTCTGATTTGATCATTTTTTGGCTGTTTTCTTTTCTGTTGCCTTTGCTGTCTATTTCTACTAGTAGTAGTTATTTGTACCCTCCTGTATACTTTATTTGAACTGTATGTATACTATAACCCATCTGCTGGCTATACTTGATGTAAGTGAGGTTTTTTATTTTTATCAGTGACATATATGCACAATTGTGATATTTTATTATAATTACCAAATAATGTTGCATTTGAACATCTTAGCAATTATCTTTTAATAACGATAAGTTTTTAGAAAAACTCAAGCTACATGTTTGGCAATCAGTCTTGTTTCTTACCTTATCTGTTCAACATTTCCTGTAACTATTCATCCAGTCTAGGAAGGTCTGAGCTCACATTTCAGTTAACCCTTTAGCATTTTTCCTTTAATCATCTGTTAGTAAAATGCAGTTAGTAAAATGCTTATTATTATATTTGTGATTTGTATAGCTATGCAAACTAAACATTATTTTACAATTAGCTTACATATTTTTTAACTTTTGATTTCAATATTTTTATTTATTTAACTGCTCCGCCATTCATTTTTTACAAAGACTGTTTGACTAATACCATCTGTGATATTATTTCTTTTTAAAATTCAGAACTTTAACTGTTTGGTGTGGTGTTACTATACAAATAGAAACTAGGAGAATCACAAACAGACTGAAAATAAACCAAGTTAGTGGCAACACCAATGCAGCAGACCACCACTAGTAGAAAACTGTTTAATTGAAGTGCTTTTCATTGCCAAAATGTAGCAACTTCCTCAGAAAAAAATGCACATTTACAAACAGTGCTATTTAAGTAATTAGAAACCATCACCTGTTAGACACACCTATTTCCATTCGGGTTTTTTTAAAAGGGCATTACCAAGAAAATCCATACTAAAGTGCATAAGATCAACTTATAAAAAAAACCCAAGTACGTAAGGACTTGTGGTCCTTTTTAGAGAGTATTAACAACTTGGAATTTAATGCCAGTTACAACTTTTTAACTATCGACGTAAAAGATCTCTATACTTCCATCCCTCTCCTTGAAGGGATAGAATGGGTTAGCCTTTTACTTAGATCTAAAGATGCTCCAACTAATGAAATTACTTTAGTTTGTTTGTTTGTGTCTTTCGGCTTTTCCCGGTTAGGGGTTGCCACAGCGGAACTCCGGTCCGCTAATGATTGGTAGTGGATTTTTACGTACCGGGTTACCAGCCCTGATGCACAACCTTCAACGAAGGCACGCCCCATTCTTGTATGCCTCCACACAGAAGATGCTCTAGCTGAGAATCGAATGGGACAACGTCTTGCTATGAGGCGACAACGCTACCGCAGCACCACCACCGCAGTAATGAAATTACTTTAGTAGAATCTTTATTAGATATCATCCTTACAAATAATTATTTTCTATTTGATCAAGAATTTTACTTACAAAAACAAGGTGTGGCTATGGGGTCGCCTTGTGGTGCCAGCTTTGCTAACCTTGTCATGGCATTTTGGGAAAGGACTTTTGTCCTGAATATCCCTTGCCACAAGGTGAACCTCATTTTCTACACACGTTTTTTAGATGACATCTTTGTCTTATTCAAAGGTGACAACATACAGGCTAAAACTTTTATCTCTTATTTGAACACTACAACTGAATTTTTTGTATTTACATCAACATTTCACACATATACTATAGACTATTTAGACGTTAAATTGTCTAAGGACAGGGTTAGTAACGGGTATGTATCACAAATTTTTAGGAAGCATACATACTTTAATTCCTTCCTACATTTCTCCAGCTGCCACCCGTTTCACCAGAAGTGGTCAATTGTCAAAGGACAATTAATAAGAGCAGCAAGGATGACTACATTGGAGTCTGATTTTCAAACGGAATGTGATTTGTTGAGTAATATGTTTGAGCAACGTGGGTACCCTAGTAAGCTAATACAATCTTTAGTTAGCAAAGTTGCTGAAAAAAGAAGGACTTGGATGGTTAACCCTATACTTCATTTTAGCAATTTAGAGAACACTATAATGGTATCTTCTACCATTGGTGGTTTCCTAAAAAAACAAGATACTACGCAACTCCAAGATCCCAATTTCAAAGATGGGTTTATCACCACCTTTTGTACAGACAGTGGTAGAGTGAAATCTATTCTATATAAAAACTGACAGTTCATTTTGAATGACAATTCATTATTGGATAAACTGGGTTCATCCCCTAATATAGTATTTCGTAGAGGTCATAACCTTAAGAACCTCCTTGAAAGTGGTAGCCACTGGAACATACCTAGAAATGCTGGGATGACTATTTGTGGGTCTTGTAGGATGTGTAGACTTGTGGAAGTCGGAAACACCTTCCTTATTAATGGCAACAAGTTTGACATTAAGTTTAAACTTAACTGTAATTCTAAACTTGTTGTATATATAGCAAGGTGTGTGTACTGTCTGGCATTCTACATAGGTAAAACTGAACGTAGATTGCGGGACAGGATATATGAACACACATGCAATTTCTACAAATAAAACATAACTCGTTGGCTAAGCATGTTGCTTATAATGCAGGTCAAAAATTTATGTTTAAAGCCATTGATCAAATTCAATTTAACATGAGAGGGGGCCCTATGAATTTACTCTTAGAGGAACACGAACTTGCATGGCAAATCTGATTAAACGCTTTTGCTTTCCCAGGTCTGAATGATTCCTGTAATATTGCTTGTTTACTTAAACTTAGAAGCCTGAAATGGTAACCATCTGTGAGCATTGGGATATTTATATTTATAAATATAGTCTTTAGTTGAATTATTTCATGATTAGTATGTTTATTTTAATTTTTTATCATGTTGTATTTATAATAATTAACTTTTAATATGATATGAATGTATAGGTCTTTTTAGACCAGTTTTTGTAATTTTTAATAAGTTGATCTTATGCACTTTAGTATGGATTTTCTTGGTAATGTCCTTTTAAAAAACCGGAATGGAAATAGGTGTGTCTAACAGGTGATTGTTTCTAATTACTTAAATAGCACTGTTTGTAAATGTGCATTTTTTCTGAGGAAGTTGCTACATTTTGGCAACGAAAAGCACTTCAATTAAACAGTTTTCTACTAGTGGTGGTCTGCTGCATTGGTGTTGCCGCTAACATGGTGTTACTATACAATTATAAAAAGATGTAAAAAATAAATAGATATTAGCTTAACAAACACATTTATATTTACATTATTTATATTTGCTGTTGTCTGCCTGTTATTCTTGTGCATTGTATAAAAAGAAAATACATGCATGTCAGTCTTGTGACTTTAAATCTTTATACAAGTATGTCAGTGTTGTGACTTTAAATCTTTACTCTTATTAACTATTTTTATTTAATTTTTATACACTAGAACTATTTTGTTTACCTTTTGACTATGCTATGAGAATGGCAGTCATATGCTCTACTTTAATGTAGTACTGATAAATATCTTGCTTTAATTGAATGGAAGTTTTAAACATTTAAGAATGATTTGTATTTTACCATCCTACCATGTATGCTTAACCATTTTCAAAACACAAACATATCTCTTTTGTACAGATCAGCTGTAGTTTCCTGCTCTTTCCCAATGTATGTAGGAAGTCAGTCCTTGTCAGTTTAGCTAATCTATGTTCTTCATCTTGCAACTGCTGTTGAAGAGTTTCCTCATGGTCTGCCTGATATGTCTCATGAACCTGTTCTGCTGAATCTGAAACTCCTATGCACTTTTGGAAAAATGTTTGTATAACTTGTCTAAACTTCCTGAACTCATTGTGTCTGTCTTTTAGAAGTTTATTGCATTATTTTGTAACAAAATGTACTAGAGGTCCTATCAGTTACTGATTTGACTCCTGTTGTAACTCTGAGATAAACCTTTTACATGTGGTGACAGGACATAACTGTGCAACATCTGAATATAATGGAAACACTTTAGCCTTAGTTAATTATGTATCATGAACAGATCTGTCTTCACAGTCTATTGTGTTAGCAATATCATGCAATACTTTTTTTATGGCATAATACACAAAATGCAGTTTTTGTTGATTGACATAATAAACATTTGTCATACCCCACATGGTTTTCTTTGAGATACCAGTCAAATATTGTAATACATTTACATAATGCCTTACTATCAACCTGCCCTAATAAGGTTTTGCATTTACTAATGTGCTGTGTATACCAACATTGCAATTTACTAAAGCTTGGTTTACATTTGCTTGAATTATGTCTGAAAATATCCATACTGTCTAATAACATCCAAAATGTTTAATAATATGCCAACTGTCTTATAGCATCCATACTAAAAATGTGACACAGAAAAAAGTCTTACAAGTTAGCAAGAAAACAGGTGATCAGGCTGTTATTGCAAATGGTTGGAAATTTTTCAAAGTCACTCGAGAAGCTGGAGAAATGCAACAGGCAGTGGACTGCTGTGAAAGTAGATATCCACCTTTTCTTGAGAATTTATGGCACTGCACTTTCCTAAACTAATCTCACTGGATTTAGACGTCTAAAAAAATGTTACTGCTGCAAGCTGCATAAACTGGAATATTTTGTTTAAGATTCAGACATACGTACAAATGTTAGTTACTGCAATTTGACTGAAATAACCATCTGCAGGGCTTTCCCTTCTCTCTGTGTTTGAATGCAGGTAGGCTTGCCATTGAAAAATTAATTTTAATTGTGCCAAAGCACTGTGCTGTTACTCTGATGCTTACTGTGATGGATTTGAAGTCTTCTTAAGACACTCAGTCTTGCTGGCTGGATTCTGCTGAAATCAAAGTCTGGTTGCAGTTGCATTCACAGTCTGTTGCATACAGAATCTTGCAGAATGTACACGGATGAGAGAATATACTTTGCAGCACTTATCTGTAAGAGCAGTAACCAATAACTTTTATAATAAACCACTAGTACTTCTGTTACAGCTTCAGAAAATGTTCTACTTTACTTCTCATATAGTGCAGATGATGTGAGAGATATAACATTTACCTCAGGACAAATGTGTCCCTACCATTACCCCTAACATAACTGGATTTAATACAGACTTTATATATATTTTTAGTTAAACGCACACTCTCTTGGTTTTGGAAAGATACTGCTTTGATGACGCAAATGCTGACACATCTGTTCTTGTGCAAATGCTGATAAGTAAGCTGTCTTCAAGGAAACACCTTGTGGATTAGAAAAGCATATTTTTAAACTTTCTTAGAAAAACATATCCTGTTGTCAGTTCTTTAAAGAAAGCAAATTACATTCTTGTCATGTCTGTAAGAAGTCAGCTTTCTTGATGTGTGTGTAATACATTCATAACCAAGTTCCTTATTTTTTTAAGCCACAGTTATTTAGTATGGATGCTAATCACATATTACTAAACTCTGTTTCTGCATTTAAGCAAGCTTTATCTTATTCCTTATTTGTGTTGCATATTTGCAGCAAAGTTGCTTTCAACCTTAAAACCTTGTTGAGCATAATGTTATAGATTTGGCTGCTTAATTTCTCTGTTAGATTCTACCTAACTAGATTTAGATAAATGTCCATTCTCATTATTCCCAGTAACTGGCATTTTTAGAATTCTTATTTGTTTGTTTTAGTGAAAAAAATAAGTGATACCTGACCTGAAAATCATAACTAGTTGTTTTGCAGGAATTCCGCTATTCAGGCATATCATTTGAAGTCAGTATTATTTCTCAGTGGAAATTTTTACCTCTGATTGTTTCTGTAAAGAATAGATTCTCACATGTTCTGTTATTGCTTGTTAGGCATTGTTAAACTCCAAAGTCTCCACACCTTTGATGTTTTTTGACAACTTAGATATTAGGGACAAATGCCTAAGGAGGCCATGCAACTTTAAAGCATTTTGTCTCATTTATGAGAGGGAAAGAAGATAGAACAGTCACTGGAGTTGCCTGTAAATGGTTAAACTATTCAATATTTTGCATTGACATATATGAGAAAAAATTGCATGTCATGGTTAAGCTTCTTTCTACTAAGGTAATAAAAATTTCTTCCACCTTTTTCAGAAATATCTCATCTCAGAATATCTATGAAGCTGCAAACTGAGTCTCTGTTAACTCATTCACAAAGCATTACAAACTATCATTCCAAAGATCAAGGCAGGTTATGGGTGGTATTCATAGTCATTGATGCAAATGCATTACAGAATTTGGGAGTAAGTGCAGACAGGCACAGTTGAGCCACAATTCATAGAGGCCATTTACACCAATTTGCAGTGTCCTGAATGCAGGTATGCAAATGAGCAGATAATGAGATGGTAATGTGTAGTGATGTAAATGTTCTTACACTAACTAAGGCTATTTTGCACTGTTAGCAATTCACAGTCAGTTTTTCCTGCATTTCTGCACTTATCGTTTATGCAGTATAAAAAGGGAGGACTCACCAAATGTATCAGAGTTGCAAGTGGTGAAAATGCTATCTCTTGTGGTGAGCTTTGCTATTTCTACATCAGAACTGCTTGTTATGCCCAGGCCAAAACTAGTTGCAGAAGTATAGGCAAAGGATTACTCATTATAACTTTGATAATCAAGAAACCTTATAGGTTTAGAGTGGACATGGACATTATAAGAGTCTTAGTGGGCATGTTTACCCCCCCCCATAGGGGCACTGGAGGAATGTGTGGACTTCCATTCTTCCTATTCCTTTGGACAACAAAGTATGTATAGCCCATACTATACTTGCTATTGGGGCCTTCCATCGACAGTCTGGGGACACCTTGGGGATCTCACGGCTTCTGCTTTGAGGATACTGCAGGAGTTGCTGGATGTAATCTTAGTACACGTGGATCAATACACCTATTTCCTGGTGTCATCTCAGGACCAAGCTCAGACTATGAGTGCTTTTTTATCTGATCGTATGTTTCCCTGAGGTACTTGGTGCAATAGATTGCACCCATGTCATAATTACGGCCCCTCCTTTACACAGAGTGAGCAGTACCACATTAGGAAAGGCTTCCATTCCACCAATTGCCAAGTAGTATGTGATGCATGGGGGTATATCATCAATGTCTCTGCCCAGTATCCTAGAAGTGCATATAATTCTCATAACTGGCACACTAGCTCACTTTATTGCCTGTTCCTGCATGGTAGGAAACACAGTAGTCATCTTGTTGGTAAGTTGATTTTTTTTTCTTTTATCTTTTTTCTAAGTAAGTAGTTATCCATGTTAAAGCTAATCACTGTATATTAATCTGGATTTTATTATTTTGTCTCTCCTTTCTCACTTTTGTTTAAGGGATGCTGGACTCTGGCGAGAAATCAACGTAGAGCTGTAGGGGAGAACTGTAACACATCTCTGCCCCAAACCCTTATTGTGATTGATAGGGTGGTTGGACTCCTGAAGAACCATTTCAGATGCCTGTGAAAATCTGTGGGTGCCTTCAGTATGACAAAGCTGCTGCATGTAGGATGTTTACTGCCTATTGTATTCTGCATAATGTGATTATGTGCCAGTCTGGAGGTGAAGTGACTCATGCTGCCACTGCAGCTCCCAGTTCTGGTTCCATTGTGACTAATGATGACCAGCTGGCAGCAGTAGTAAAGGACTCCCTGCAGGAGGCTCAGGCACGGCATTTGGCTGCACATGTTAAGAGGTGTCCCGAACTATGGATCAGAACATTCAGGTTAGTGTTTCCTTTTTTTTTTAAGAGCTCATAGAGCATAACTGATGCATGCAGTGATACCTAGGGGTGCATGGTCTGCTGTCACTACTCATCTGACATACTCTTTCATCCTAAATTTTTTTTTAATTACTAGTTGTTTGCCTGAGTGCTCATGGATTATTGTGCAGTGATGCTGAAAGGCAGCAAATGAATAAAAAAGTCAACAGTTGCACATGGTGTATTTAATAACTGTTTTGTTTATTCATTTAGTATTTAATAGAAAGTGGTACTGTCTACAGTGGAAAATGTGACTTTCATTTGCAATTTCTCTGTAAGGAATTATGTTACACTCCACATCAGATTTTTTTTTGTCATGTAAAATATTTATAAGGTCAGAATCTTTCTTCATTTGTGCAGTGATGAGGTTGTACTGGTAGCAGTTAAGTGTATATGGCAGGAGGATTATTTCAATGTATCATTTCTGTATGATGTAGTGGACCTGGAAATGATGTCACATTGCTATTGTAATGTTTATCTTACTGTAAACAAATTGAATGGTAACACATGCATCATTGCCTTTTGGCGCAATGTTAAGTATGTGCTTAACAGATATACATATACTTCCCTCCTCCTCACAACGCACTCACAATTGCATTTAAATACAAATTTACAAGATTGCCATTTCAGAATATGGTGAAAGTAATGGCTGGAAAGGAAATAACTTGGCATATATAACCACCCCACCCCTCCCACCCCAGCTAAACCTTTTTATTACACAAACATACTTATCAGTAAATGTTAAGTCACAGTATCTCCAGATCAACTGAGTCATACACATATCTTATCGATAGGCCTGGTGATGGTACAACTGAGCTGGATGATGGGCTACCATTAGACCTGTAAGGTGAGTTAGTGCAATGGTGGGATCTAGAGGAGGAAGGTGATTCTGTCAGTGACCTGATAGTGTTTTGTGACTATAATGTTGGCCTGGAATATGAGGTTCTGCTAGGTGTTGATGACCACCGACTGTGAGAAATGTGTTGTGATTGCTCAGTATGAATGCTGACATTACTGTCTTGAGAGACATTTTATTATCATGTGGTCTTCCTCCATGTGACCGCACAGTCCCCTGTCCCCTTCCCTTGGTAAAACCGAGACCAGACTAACTCTGATAAATTCCAAATTGGTTCCCTTCAGAATGTCGAAATGCTGAAACCTTGAATTTCATATGGTCGAGACCATATGGTCAAAGTTTCAGAATTTTGAAATTCTGAACGGAGATCTGCATACAGCGCGGAATGGGAGATTTCCCTTTTCCTCACTGTAGTGCAATCTCGGAGTTGGTATATTTATGTACCGGGAGTGTGGCAGGTGTAGGGGGGTTTGCCCCTGCATAATCGTTTAACTAGTTGTTTTTTTTTTTTTGTTTTGGGATTTGTTTTGGAATTTTGATATTCCGAAACATCAATTATACGGTCTCAATCATATGAAATTCGATGTTTCAGAATTTCGAGATTCTGAAGTGAATCCGTCCAAACCAGTAAACAAATGGAGGCTGCAACTGATGCCTGGTATACCACCATGCTACGCATCAGTGCAACCATGGCATTATCCCTTCTCTCTGCATATTCAAAGTACTGTTTGAAATCTTCACACATACAGTGCAGGATTCTAACCATTTCTATCTGACTCTCTGTCGCACTGGTTTGAGCCCTATCTATGTCACAGCATATTTCCTGTTGTGCAGCCAATGCTTTACATGTTTTCTGAGGTAGTTCAAAATACTTTATGCACCTAGTACCTCTCTGTAATGTTGTCACTGTGGGCAATGTGGCTTCAAACTGCCTGTCTTCATCCTCAAACTATTCTTCTGCATGTGGAGACACTAGTTTAGACCTGCATGCTTGTTCCTGGTGTACAAGCATGAGTGGAATGTCAGCCTGTGTTTGACTTTGTGATGCAGGGTCACCTTCTGTAGAGTTCCTAACATGTTCTGAGGTAAGAGAGCTTGCCATCACACTGAGAGACTGCTTGCCCCTTCTCTCAGGTTGCCTTGTAAATACAGTTGCATTATCATCATCATCTTTATCATCAGCAACACCCATTTTCCTGTTGACTTCCTCCATATTTATTAGTACAGTTGAACTGTTTGTTTCTGATGTTGAGTCTGTAAAATAAATAATAGTAGTGCAGCAACATATGGTATAGCATACTTACATGGGGGCGGGGAATGGGACACTTACCATGAAGTGAGCCTTCATTTTCATTAGCTGCTGATGTACAAGGCTGACCTAATAATAATGAATTGTGACATGCTTAATTACAGTACTGTTTGTTACCATTCAGTGTTAAATGTTTAAAAGGTATATACTTTAAATCAACCTTCAGGAGCTGATGAATGCAAATACTGCTGCAGACTTTGGTTTGATGGAACAGTGTCCACGCCACTTTTAATTATTCCAGCTGTACCATCTTCTGTATCATAGCCATCCCCAGAGATGGACAGAAGGTATTCATCATCTGCTGGTAACTTAATAAGATTTGAAGTCACCTCCACCCCATACTGGTCCTGGAAATTGCATTCTGTCTGGCATTGCTTCTAGCACATTCTACCATATCATTTGCCCTTTTCTTGTACTTTGTCAGAGATCTGTTCTGCCTCCAACTGCACTAATTTCAACAACTACTTGACTCCATGCTTTGTTCCCCTTGGCTTGTCTGGGGCCCTCTTTACCAAACAGCAGTTTGCCATATGTCGTAAGTGCTGCCATGAGTACATGATTTTCCTTATGGCTAAAGTTATCATTCTTCATCTGTACTATACAGGAAAAAAACAAAACAAAAAAAAGGGCTACTGTCAGACACTTGCAACAGTATTGTCTGTATGACATCAGCAGTTAAACTATAAACCACTGGCCTGCTATTCTTGCCACCAAGACAAATACATAAATAATCAAACAGAAATATGATCTCAAAGTGCACAGCTTCAGATTATTCAATACAAAATGCAGTACTGCCTGCCGTTGCCAAGTATTCTTCCCTTACTGACATTAGTAAAATAACACTTTAACTACACATCTGTTTTTTGCCTTAGGTGCAGTACACGTTCTCAACTTCAATAACAAGTTCTAAATTGTATGGACAATAACAAAGCTCTGTACATTTTCAATGAAAAAAAAGAAGCACATGTCAAACAACTTGAAAGGACTTCCCCATATTAAGCAGTCATTCAATGTTGTGTATAAAAACACTATACAGTTCAAAATGCATTGCAATTGACCTTTAAAACATTGAGACAGCAACTGTTGATCAGTCTGTTAATAACTATTAATTAAATTATAAATTTTTTTTTACTTTTTGATGTCTGAGGTAGTCTATGGAATTCTTTGCCTATCTTCATTATTTGTTCAGGCCACTTTATATGTTTAGTATGCAATTTAAGCTAATTTATATGCATCTCTATCAGTTGTATTATAGCAGAAACATGTTATGAAGTACATTGGCATATTCCAGATTTTTGCCGATTGTGAACGTGTGTGACATGCTACATGAACAAGTCTGAAAACGTGTGGACATGCTGCAGATTCTTCCTAACTCTGCAGTACTCTGCAGCAATGCAAAGCTGTTTGCAGCCACCTGCTGCTTGGCCAAAACTAGTCAATACAGGGATATACTGGTAAAATTCAAAATGAAGATATCTGAATGCTAGGTTGTAATTAATCTGAAGGTTAATTCCTGGCCATCCAAGTCTATATGTCACACTCTAATAAGTAATACATATCATATACAGAAGTCCTAGAAATACTTACTGACATTAGTATTGACATTTCTTTCTCCAATACCTATTAAAAAAGTGATAAAAAAAGAAATAGATCCCACTTCAATGGATGAAATGCTGCTAAACTCAGACATAAGAAAATATGTAAATGTTATGAAGAAATATTACTGTCAACACCTTACTGACTTAGATAAACTTAGAAATAATCCATTATTAATTGTATAGTTTGGTAAGTGTTTCCTTTTAAGAAAAAAAGTGTGAGACAAAGCAGCTTTGGTTACACCACACCTATTAATGTTAACAACATTTGGTCTAATGAGTATGCTAGTAAAAAAGGGTTCGGTCAAGGTGATGACACACCCAACAGGGAGTGGCTCTAACCCTGTTTGAGACAGCCCTCACCATACTTTCCTCATTCTGGTTTTGGTTCTTGGAATGATGGCAGCATCTCTGAAGGAACGAGGGCTCACTCCTGACTAGTCTGAGAAACAGATCTTAATCATGCTTTTCCGTCTACATGACTCACACATGGTGAAGATTCAGGTCTGCATGTGTACCAGTACTTGGAAAAAAAATCGATATTTGTCAGGAGCTGGGTGACAACCTGTAAACCCTGACAGGTATAACCCACTCTGGTCAGCAGTGCCTTTACAGGGATGATGACTTGCAAGAGCGTAGTGCTGACGAGCTAACTGAGTGGGTTGATCAGGTTTAGGCGGGGTGTCCATATATAACTGTATATCTATCTATCCATATAATATATATATATATATATATATATATATATATATATATATATATATATATATATAATATATATATATATATATATGTGTGTGTGTGTGTGTGTGTGTATATATATATATATGTATATATATATATATATATATATATATATACACACATACATACATATATATATATATATATATATATATATATATATATATATAAAATACAGCAAGGGTAGAAAAATTGTACAAGTGCATGAACTTCAACAGTCAGATATAACCTGCAAATATGTACCTGAGGTGACATTTTGAAATACATTAAAAAATAAATACCATTTATGTAATCTGACATCCATCTGTTCATGAAAGAGAGAAAATACTGCTATGTGTTAAGTCATTGCAGTAATAAATGAAAATGTCAGTAAAGAATATGAAAGTATTAATCTGTACAGGTAACTGTACATGTATTGTTAGTATTCTTCAAATATCATGAATGGTGACAACACATATTACAGTTAGGAAATAAAATTTATTTATTTATTTTACATTTGTTGACCGGGAATGTCTAACTGAGCCGAAGCCCTTTTTCAGCAGAGGCCCGGGGAGAAAAGCTCCAGTACATACAAATATAACTTTAAGTAGTTAATACAGATTTTATACAAGTAGAATACAGCAAAATCTTATACAGATAACAATTGGTTGTACATATATTAGGTAAGCTGAGAGGAATATAAAGTACAAAAATCAGGTGTGTGATTTTTTTTTTTTTCACATCTGACCAGAATCTATATGAGTATTACAGATACTTGTAGTTATTGGTGTAAATAATTGTGTAGAATTAAATTGAAAAAGTTAAAGACCCTTCTTATTATTACACAAATACATTTGTAAAAGATAACTAGATATAAGTAAAAAGATTTGTTGAACTTAATTGTTTGTTCAAAGGTATTTCTTGCTGCAATTACAGTATGGCTGAAATGGCACTCACCACCTCTAGTCAGACTGACTGTTTGGGGAGGGAAGTGGGGTTTACTTTGCTGAAATATTGAACAGCATACACCTTTTAGAGAATAAGCTGTTTTACTTCATTATTGTACATTAGATGAAGTTCCGCAGAAAAGGAAAGTCACACTTTATTGAATTGTTACATTCAGCATTTGAAGTTCAGGTTTTCCGCAGAGGGCTACATGAGTTTTTTTAAATAATATATAATTGCATTCATACTTCTTTAGTACCCTACACAATGCAGTAAAATATTTAACTATTGAATTTTATTAATGCACATGTATGGATTCAACAGTTACAATTAGGAAATGACAAAAAGAAATTATTACAGGGAATATAAGACACGTGTATATCTGGAATACAGTCAAATACAGGTAAACAAAATTATACTCTGCTTTACTTCTAGCTAAGGAAGAGATGCAGTATAACTCTCAACAAGAAAGAGAAGAACAAAGAGGCTGGTGGAATATTCTTGTAAGAGTAACAGGTGCACATAAGATTTATTACTTAACTATCCATAGTACACATTATTACACACATTTCAGGGTAGCATAAACAGCTTTTAAAACTGATTTCATTAGTAATCCTGCAAACAATTGCTGTTACACCTTTTCAGCTAAAAGAAGTTCAAATGAAGACAGAAACAGATCAAGGAAAATGTGTTATAGCACTTCCCAAAAACAACTGTACTTCAGCAGAGATATTTTTCTCAGTGGTTTATTGACTTACTACCTTGCATTATAACAGTATTGTGTGGATTTATTGGGTTTTTCTGTTTTCTGCCTCTTCACCCCTTTTCTCTTGTTTATTTATTATTTTGCTTATGTATTTCTTTTTCTTTGTTGCTTTTCCTCTCTCCAGTTTAATTTTTCTTTTATATAGGTTCAAATTTCTCAGGAGGAGACCAGGCACGTACTTCCCAGGCTAAGGACAGTTCTTCATCTGCCTGTCCAGGGCTGCTGTTGTAGAGTCAGAGTGGAGGCACCACTGGAAGAGGTAGTAGACAGGAGAATTACACCAGTTGAAGCTTCTCTTCAGTGTGTAGGAGACACATTTGCTCATTTGGCACTGATAACCACATCAACACAGGCCCCTATCCCCTCGACATTGAGGACTTCCATTGCGAGACCATGTAGCAGTGGATGTTTGAGGCTCTGTGGACTGGGTACAATTTGAAACTTTCTCAGTCCTTCTCTTACCATTTCTCCTTCACCCTCTTCCCTATTTCCCACTCACATTATACAAAAAAAAGTTTAAAAAATAGGGAAGTCTATCCCTGAACAAAAACATCATGCCCATCCTCTCCCACCAGCTCAAAAACTCTTGATGTTTCTGTTGTGTGTTCCCGTCTTTGTCTCTCCTTTTTCAATCCTTCCTCTCACCCCCTTTCTATTCTTTAATGAAACCATCAAGGTATCCACAAAAGGATCCCCCTATATGAAACTGTTATAACCCCTTTACTTTTTAAAAAAAAAAAAAAACAGTTTTAGTTGCACAGTCTGCAGCTTTGCTAAAATGCCCAGCCACACTTGCCTGTGATATTTATTTGTCTTTGTTTACCCAGAAAGTCCGACTGCTTAATATCCATTTTCAGCAGAGGCCCTGGGAGAAACTTCCATTTGCTTACATTACATTATACTAAGTTCCAGTTGAACATATAGTAGTTACATTTCTATTTACATTTATACACAAACAGTAGTTACATTTATACATTCTAAGATTTTACAGAGGTGGAAGTTACTAAAGAGAAAGCCTCTATGCATCTTAGTGGAATGGGCACTGCGACACTCAAGAACAAAATAAAAAAAATATTTAATGTTAAGCGCTTTTCGTTTGATGTAGTACACAAACTTCTTCAGACAAAAGAAACCTCCCACACAGGAAGTATAAATACAGATTAAATTAACAGCTCAATTGAATAATGGGTTAATCTGTTAAAAACATTTAAAATCAATTAAACATCTACGAATATTTGAAGACATTTAACTATTCTTAAATGTTTAATTGATTTTAAATGCTTTTAACAGATTAACTCATTATTCAACTGAGCTGTTAATTTAATCTGTATTTATACTTCCTGTGTGGGAGGTTTCTTTTGTCTGAAGAAGTTTGTGTACTACATCAAATGAAAAGCGCTTAACATTAAATACTTTTTTATTTTGTTCTTGAGTGTTGCAGTGCCTACTTCAGTTTTCTTTTTTAGCGTTTGGAGTTTACCATTGTTTATTGTCCAACTTAGTGGAATGTACAGGCAACAGTTATGTATAAAAATTGATCTGATGTCAATCTTCATTCATTCATTCCTGACCAGTGGGTCTCAGTACTGATTCTCTGAACTAGCTCGGCCATTATACAGCTCACACCAGCCAAAAAACTTTTGAGCTAAGACTCTACCCACAGTGCCCCTCTCCCTATTACCTCAGGTCTTGTTTACTGCTCTTGTAGCAAGACACGTCAGCCGTTACTCTCCAGCTAAGTAAAAAAATGTTATTACATTAAAATATTTTTCTAACATTTTTCAGTCCTTATAGTTATATATTTTCCTTTTCATGTCTACGTTTTGAGTGACTGTTTTGTCTAGCCTTAATCCCTCATTGTATCTTTGTTACCATTGTTCCCCTTTCCCTCTCTTACCTTGTAAGGTAGATTTAAATTACCCTTGTTGGTATTTTCTTACTTTTTTCTTTACCAATCTTAGTATTCCTCTCTGCCATCATTGGTAGACTTTTGTCTATCCTTCTTGAGTGCAATTCTGCATGTGTGTGTGTGTGTGTGTGTGTGTGTGTGTGTGTGTGTGTGTGTATGAGATTCCTTAGCTGATTGGCTAATTTTTTTCCATGAGACAAGATGGGAGAAAAGCATAAGGGCACTTCTGGTTTTAAGCAGTGCCAAGACTGTGGGTGAAGGATGCCTAATTGAGATGGGCATCATTCTTGCATTTACTGTTTGGGTGCAGCCACCTTGGATCTACATTGTTTGATCTGCCATGCATTTAGCAACAGGGCCTTGGTGGAAAGACAGAACAAATTAATTTTGAAAGGACTGTTAAAAGCTTCCTTTGAAGAAGTGTTATCCAAGCCAGATCCTTCTTCTTCCACTAAATCTGATTAGACCAAAAAGAGGAGTCACTTGGTACTGATTTCCACTACTGCACTGCTGGCTAAGAAACAGAAGTCATTGGTTTGTCAGTCTTCAGAGAACCGAAGGCTAATGTTCCAAAGTTATCAGAGCAAGAATCTTTGGCAGCGGCTTCTGTTTCCATGGCACCAAGCACTTTGGTGCCGGAGTCGGCACCGGCTTCTTTAGTTTCCTGTTTGGTGCTGACTTCACCCTTTGCACTGCAGCAGACTCTACCTACCCCTTCAGTGCCAAAGTCTGAGCTCACATATGTACCCATGAGAAGGTATTCCCCTTCCATAGACCCCTTTGTGGGTCAACTTCCCAGTCCATTCTTGTAAAGGTCAGAATCTCCCTCATGGTTGTCTGTTCAATCTTCCAGGAGTCTATCTGAAGTAGTCATTGTGAGGTTGGTGGATCAACTTTTAGTGGCCAGGGGTCTTCCTGCCCCTTCTCAGACCTCTCTCCCTTCTGGTGTTGGGGTATTGTCTCCCAAGACTTCACCAGATTTTCCTCCTCTGACCTTCTGAGGAGGCTCAGAGCTCACCACTTTGATTTCCCCAGTTCCAGCTGTCCTGGGGCAGACAGGCATCACATATTTAGCTCCAGGGCCTGCTCTGACATTATTGGTTCTCTTGGAACTGTTAGATTCCTGGGGCCATAGCTCGGCTGTCGACTCAGAGGGTTTCAGATTGGCTCCTGGTTTTATTCTGAGTCACCCTTAACTCTGGGAGCCCTAATGGTTGCAGGCTGTGCCCTGGCTCCTGCTTTGGAGGGCAGTCTTTCAGAGCAGGGTGTGAGCTCGATTTTGAGGATATCTTTCTCAGTTCTGGGCCCCCATCCCTCTTCAGGGGGGGGCTTGCCTTCCAAGTCATGAAGAGGGCATTAGCCTCTGTGGGCTCTCAGTTTGCCCCTTCTGTATCGAAGTGCCATATGTCAGTATCTTTTGGTCCAGAGCTGCCACCATCCTCCACATTGGGACAGTGAGCACTGTAAGTTATCTCTGCACAGGACCCCTCTTCTTTGGAGTCTTCCTCAGAGATTCCTACTGAGAACCACCCCAAAAGAAGACTTGCAAGAGGAAGCACTTAGATTCCCTGGGGGAATCTGTCACAGAAGCCAAGGACTTCTATGATGGGAAGGACTCCCCCAGGTCAATCCCTGAAGATTTTCCTTTGGAGACATCCTTGAGATCTTTAGACAGAGAGCAGACCAGAAGCCCAGTGACCCAACCTCTGAGGAACCTGTGTACTTGCAAGCCTTTGGTGCTTGCCCATCTAGTTCCTGGGTGACCCCACCTGCTGACGATCTCATTAAATTGAGCTTGCAGCAGGCATGGAAGGCCCCTGATTCTGTAGAGCCAATTTCACAGAGACCAGAAAAAAATCTTATCAGCCCCTGAAGATCACCAATACTGGGCCAAGGGTTTAGCAGCAGATGCAATGGTGGTGGTGGCCACCAAGAAGGAACTCGCCAATGAGAGTCCCACTGTCCACCTGCCTAACCAAAAGTCTAGGATGATGGACAGATTGGAAAGCAGGTCTATGCTTCATTGACCTTCACCCTAATGTTCTTGAATTTCATGGCACACTTCACTAGACTCCAGAGAGATCTGTTTAAGGAATTATTGGATTCCCTCATTGGAGCTGTGCCTGATGAGGTGCAGTAAAAAGTTACTTCTCAGCTGGCCACCCTGGAGTTTATATCAAACTCATTCATGAGGCAAATCGCACATACAGCCGAAGGAATGACCAGAGCAGCGGGTTCAGGCATTGCCATAAGGCATCAAGCCTGGTTACATTTGTGTCAGTTTGAGGAGCCTTTCATGTCTTTCTTCATCAATGCTGTTTTTGATGGATCATCCTTATTTGGCCCCAAAGTCAAAGAAACACTAGCCAGGTGTGAAAAAGATGGAAAGACCCTTTCTGGTGTGGGCATATGTTTTTCCACTCCTTAGCAATTCTACTCCAAGAATCAGAGGAGTGCAAAGATGTGGTTTAAGATGTCCCAAAGGCCTTTTCTGGACACATGTGGTGGTAGTTCCCCTTGAGGCCGAGGGGGGAGTGCTAAGGAAAGATGCCTATCCTGTGGCAGAGGTGGCCTGTGAAATCAGGGCTCCAGAATCTCCTCCTCTTGACAACCCTACAAGTGCTCCTGAAAGGAGGCCCAATTGCTTACCTCTGGAAGCAGTCAAGGGAAGGCTTTTACTGGACTTGACAGCCTGGTGACAAATAACGTCCTATATTTGAGTGCAAAAGATTATTACAAGCGGTTACCATATCCCCTTTTTTCTTTTCGCAAGATCACAAAGAAAAATCCCCAATGTACCTAATCAGAGGGACCAAGCAGCCTTAGAGGTTCAAAAGCTGCTAGAAAAAGAGTCATCCAAGAAGTCCCACCAGACCAGATAGGATCTGGGTTTTACTCAAGGTTCTTCTGGTGCCAGAAAGACAGGTGACTGGAGGCCAATACTGGACATCAGCCTTAGAAACAAGTTTGTTCAGCAAACAAAATTCTGGATGGTCACAGTTCAGTCTATACATCCTTTTCTAGAGGAAAATGATTGGATGTGACTCTATAGATCGTCAAGACGCATATTACCACATAGAAATGGACAAACACTCCAGAAGGTTGCTCCACTTTTGGCTAGGAGCCCATCATTTACACTTCAGAGTGCTGCCCTTTGCTCTCACCACAACTCCCAGGGTGCTCACCAAATGCATAGCAGCAGTCACGGCTCACTTGAGACTACACGGATTCTGGGTGTTTCCTTATCTAGATGACTTGCTGCTCACTACGTCCACCAGGCATCTACTGCTTCAAGCCACAAACTTCATTCTGTACCCATTCAATTGTTTGGGCATTGCAGTTAACAGAGAGAAATCCCACCTGAGTCCCACACAAGATCTAGAGTTTATTGGAGGTCTTCTCAATACACTTTCTTGCGTAGCTTCTCTTCCTCTTCACAGACTTCAGAAGATAAGGTCTCAAGTGCAAGTCATTATATCCAGAGACAAAGTCCCCACTCTACTTGTCCTCCAAGCTGTAGGATCCATGGCAGCAACCATTACCTTAGTACCTCTGGCAAGATTTCAGATGAGGCTACTTAAATGGCTCTTGGCTTCACAATGGTCCATCCTAACTCATCCAATGACTTACCAGATTTTAATAACAGGTTGCTGAAAAAAGGATCTATCCTGGTGGATGCAGTCAGATGAAATTTTTCTGATCCCCCAATTTGTTCCCCCTCAGCCCAAGGCCATAGTGACCACAGATGCCTCCCAGATGGGTGGGAGCATTATCTGAGAAGAATAGTCAAGGCACTTGGTCTCTGCAAGAGGCCAATTTGTACATCACTGTCCTCAAATTGAGGGCAGTGCTCTTAGCGTTGCAAGCCTTTCAATCTGGCCTCCCTCCAAGGACAGTTGAAATTCAGTCAGACAACATGTCAGTGGTATGGTACATCAACAAACAGTGTGCAACCAAATCTTCCCCCTGTGTCAGGAAACTCTCAGAGTGTGGCAATGGGCAATATCCTCTAACCACTTTCTAGTAGCAATGCATATCTCGGGGAACTCCAACATGATAGTGAAAACTGAGCAAACGCATTCTCTTGCCTCACAAGTGGTCTCTCAATCCCAAAGTTGTGAAGGAAATTTTTCATTGCTGGGGCCAGCCTTGCTGTGACCTCTTTGCTTTCCCAACGAACAACAAATGCAGCAGCTATTTTGCCCTAATTCCCCCTCAGGAGGAATCACCAAGAGACACTCTCCTTCTTGATTGGGCCTCAGGACTTTTCTATGCCTATCCCTCCCTTTCCCCTCATTCCCCTCTTCTTGAAGAAAGCCCAAAGGTTGAGAAACAAAGTAATCCTTATTGCACCTTTCTGGTCCTGACAAGTCTGGTTCCCCTTTCTTTGGCCTTTCCTAATTCACCGTCCATGGATTCTGGACTCAGTTCCAGATCTGCTGTCTCACCTGCAGGGACTGGTGCATCCCAACCTTTACAGTCTCAAGCTGACAGCTTGGTTCCTCCAATTCCATTAGTTGCCAGGCAGAATTACATACCTTCCCTAGTACAAAACATTCTTCTGGATTCCCATAGACCATCCACCAGGAAGCTCTATGTTAGCAAATGGAAGAGATTTTTTATTTGAGCCTGTAAATATAATTTAGACCCCTTTTTGCCACCTGTTGAGAATGTTTTGGAATTCTTAGCTTCCCTCTTTGATCAAGGAATTTCTACTTCCACAATTAAAGTTCAATTATTGGCCATTTCTAATATTCACAATGGCTACAATGACCATTCTTTAATTTCCCATTGCATACGCAAAGTTTTTCTTAAAGGTGCCTCATGTCTAAAGCTCCCATTCAAGGATCCTACATCTCCATGGGTTCTGACCCTGGTCTTGCAATACTTGATACTTCCTCCCTTTGAACCAGCAGTGACTTGCCGTCTCAAATTTCCTTCGTGGAAAAATCTTTCTAGTAGCCATTACTTCTGCAAGGAACATTTCTGAAATTCAAGCATTATGTGCAAAACCCCCATATCTGATTCTTCATAAGGAGAGGGTTTCACTATGAACCAACCCTTCTTTTCTTCCTAAGGTAGTTTCAGAATGTAATATTAATCAAACTATTGATTTGCCTGTTCTCTTCCCCAGTTTTTCCAATAAAGGTGAATATTGCTATACATTTCCTGGACATTCACAGACAATTATGTTTCTACCTTGACAGGACTAAACAGTTTAGAAAATTGGACCAGTTATTTGTTTCTTTTTCCAGTCCAACTCTGGGAAAACATGTCTGAAACATTACTTTGTTAAGATGGCTAAGAAATTGTGTTACCTTCATTTATAATCATAACAACCACAAGTTATCTACACCTGTGAGAATGCATTCTACCAGATAAATTGCCACATCAGCTGTTTTTCACTCCAAAGCTTCTATGGATCAGATATGCAGACCTGCAACATGGGCTACTCCTCATACTTTTATCACTCATTACAAATTGGATATGGTCTACAGGGGAAGAGCATCATTTGGCACTATGGTACTCAGGAATATCCTCCCATAAGGCCACCCAGGACCTAAAGTAGCTTTGGACTCTGTCCCATTGGGCAAGAATGAATGAAGACTGACAACATCAGATAAAGAAGCTATGTACTCACCATAACGTTCCATCTGTGTTGTCGATCTTCATTCATTCTTGACATCAGACCCTCCTTCCCCCTCCTGTAGATATCCTGGAGGATCAGACACTTGTCTTGGGAACCTGTAGGTTTGATCTTGGACATGGCTTCTGCCTCTGTTATTTGTTCTTCTGTCTTACTATTGGCCACACACTCAATCTGAGGTAATAGGGAGAGGGGCATTGGGGGTAGAGTCTTAGCTCAAGAGGTTTTGGCTGGTGCATGCTGTATAATGGTCGAGCCAGTTCCAAGAATCAGAAATGAGTCCCATTGATCAAGGATGAATGAATACTGACACAGATGGGATGTTATGGTGAGTACATGACTTCTTTTCAGTGAGTGGTTGAGAATATTCTGTTTAAGGAGAGCATTTGGCATCAGAGGCAGCCTAGCAGCTTCTGGAAAGTAGATGGCACTGTGATGTCACTGCACTGGCCCAGTAATCAAGGACCATCAATCCTCACCACTGGCAACAGTGAGAGACGTACACAATGGGAGGATGAGAAGTACACACACAGTAAAGTACAATTTCCCTTAAAAGCACACACAGATCACAGTCAGTCTGGGGCTGGTTTCTCTCTATTTCTCCAGATCTGCAGTAAGACTGCCTACTGGCACAGCTATAGGGTTAATAACTCAGCTGAGGGGTCAAGCCAAGACCTCCTGCACCCTCTCTATCCAACCAGTGCTTTGTGCCCCTGCTCAAGTAGCTGACACAGACACACTTTGATATTTGATGTATATGCAAACACACACACACACACACACACACACACACACACACACACACACACACACACACACACACACACACACACACACACACACACACACACACACACACACACACACACACACACACACACACACACACACACACCTGGGGAAGGCTGGCACAGATTTACCAGCTATACCCCCTTCTGCCTAGACTATAAGGTGGTTATCACTGCCACCAATTCCTCCTTATCAGCTATAAGAAGGCCCTTCCAAAGGGTGACCAATCCTACTGAGTAATGTTACTATTATCCAAATGGTAAGTGTGACCATGACTTGCAAGGCTATTTAGGAGTGGCCTGTACATTGTCACCAAATACATATGCAAGTACTCTAAGAGCTTAAATATGTCTCACAAATATTAGCCACAAAGATAGATTTAAATATATTTAATAATAAATAATAAAAAAACACAACAATACTCAATCAACAAAGTAACTACAGAGTTCAGAATCACAGGAAATATTTTAAAACAACATTGCAGGACAGTCTGAAATAAATACAGAAAGCATCTAAACTAATCTTTACTATGTTCCTATCTATATCTAAAAGATAGTTTGCCCTAAATAAATTACTTACAGAGCAAGGCAAATGCAGATGAGTGGATATTCTTGCTAGGTCCAAGACAAAACATAAAATGTGAAATCTCTCTCTGAGAGAGTTCTTAAATTAATATCAAACATTACTGCTGGGTCAGCTTGGATGACATCACTCTTTGTTACCTGCCTTCAGTTCCCAGGCTAACAGAAACTAATATCTCTGTGTTAAAATACATCTCTCAGATGTTTGCTGAGAACTGGAAGTCGTAAAACAATTAAACACTTTTACATTTTAGACCTAGTAATTACTTCTCTCCAAGACAATAGAAAAACCTCTAGCTCTAGACATTGTGTCAGCTCACTGAAACTGAGAGATAACACAATCCTAAAACACCTTAATTTCAACTTATTTTCTTAAAGTTTTGTAAGTTAACTCTGTATTTTCTAGCTTCTACTATTAAAACATACATTTGCACAGGCATATAGTTTATATACATTTCTGTTCTTTTTCAGTAGGGTACACTGTGGTCACATCCTTGAAGCTGAGTACTGTACAAACCCTGTTCAACACACACTTCTGCACCAGTAGTTTAATAAACACATAACATATAGTTCTCTTACATTAGGAGATGAGCAGTTCAGAGTTAGATCAGGATGCAGCACAGCTTACTCAATGTTTGCAGTGAGACAGATAGTTGAGAAGAAGCTAGAAATGAGGAAGGAGACAACTGGGAATTCCTACACTTGGAAAAAAAAACATATGCCAGGGTCCCAAGGAAGCTGATTTGGGCAGTCCTGTGGTGGTGGTTTGGGCAGTCCTGTGGTGGTTCGTAATTCCAGAAAAATTGTTAGAATCAGTACCAGTCTATGTACAATTACCTAATGACTCAAGTACGAACAGTGTTTGGTCTCACAGAGGGGTCACCAGTGAGAATGGGGGTGCATTAGGGTTAAGCTCTGAACCTATTGATGTACATTCTGGTGATGGAGTACATTAGTAAACAGGTCATATGGGGCAGATCAACAACTCTGATGTATACAAATGATGTGACATTATAGACAGATTTTGAGGAAGAATGTCAGCAAAGGATATATCAATGGAATACAGAACTGAATGTGTATGGGATGAAACTAAGTACAGATAAGACAGTTACAATGACAGCAAACTGGGGGAAAATTAGAAGAAACTGAGAATTGAGATAGAAAGAAAAATAGTGAAACAAGTTAACAGCTTCAAGTTTCTGGGAAGGGTGGTTGAGGAGAAGAGAAGTCTGAATGAGGTGGTCAAAGATAGAATCTGAGGAGCTGCAATCAACTGGGACAGCATGTCATGGGTAATGAAGAGTGCCAAAGAAGATAAAAAATAGTAGTACAGCCAGTAATACTATATGGTACAGACCTGGGCAGTAAAGGCAGAGCAGTTGAGGCAGGTGGAGATAATGTAAATGAAGTGCCTGAGATGGGTGGTAGAATGCACACTGTCGACTGATGCATAAATGAGGACATCAGAGCAGAAGCCAAAGAAGCTCCATTTGCAGCTAAAGGTCAAAGAGAATAGATTATGGTGGTTGGGGCACGTGCAGAAAAGCAGAAGACAATCTGGTGAAGACGATTTGGGGCAGACAGAAAGAAGCCAGGAAATGAAAGCATCCAGCAATGAGATGGATGGATTATGTAAATGAAGACCTGAGATGGTCAGGCATTTCAGGTAGGAGAGTAGCATTGAATGGAGAGAGATGGCAACAGCTGACACAACACCCTGACTCCATGTAGAAAATGGGGAGAAAGGGGATTGATGATTATGATGAATTTGGAATAAGCAAGCCATACAAAAGTTTACATACATGTATGCAATAGGGAAAGACACATCATATAATATTTAGAGTGATATGTAAATATTTAGGTACAAAGATATTAATATAGCCATGAATGATAACTTAAATTGGTACCTGGAATTAACCATTATCACAGTAGCTAGTGTACTGGGCTGCTTTAAGCAGATGGTCTTTCAGAGCATGCTTTTAGAAGTTGTAAATTTTTGAGGTCTTCAGAACAGAGAAATGTAAATAACTGTTTAGTAATAGAATTATTGTATATTGATATCCATTTAAGAACTAAAAGGCTGTTGTGTACTATATTAAGATAAAGAAAAGTAAATGGTAACCAAAAGGCTTAGGTTCATAGGCTCATAGGTTGGTTGGTACTAGGCTATTGGCCCTAGGGCCTATGCAAGCCCAGCCATAACAATTCCCTGGATATTTCTTCCCACAATATTTACTTCTCTGGACCCCTGTCTATCAGGGTGACTGACATGATCCCCGGGGTGAATTTCCTATCTCCCATCCAATCATCAAGGTTCCTTTTGAAGAGAGCCAAGGAGGCGCTCTGCTTGACATGTATGGGCAGTCTGTTCCAGAGTATGGGGAGTCTCTGGGTCAGGAACCTATCCCTCCAGCATGTTTTGTTCATTGTGATGACAAGGTTTAGATCCCTGGAACGTGTGGCTCTGAGGGATTGGGATTTCTTTAAGTGGAGCCTGCCCAACAGCTCAGGGTTTGACATGGCCTTGTACGTTAAGCAGAGATCGCCTCTGAGTAGACAATATGCCACAGAGTATAGCTGGAGTTTTTTTAGTTGGTCAGCATATGGCATTTGCTTTAGGCCTGTGATTCTTTTAGTGAGGTGTTTTTGTGGTCTTTCCAGCTGTTGCAGATGTCTTGTGAGGTACTTATCAAACGGGGCATTATACTCTATAATGGGTCTAATGAGGGATGAGTTCATTGGGATAATGACCTCCATTTTTCTGGATGAAAAGCCCTTAGTGATGAGGTGTGCCACATAGAAGGATTTCCTGACTGTTGTGGCGATGTGGTTATTGAAAGTGAGACCACTGTCCACCTGTGTCTCTAAGTCTCTCATCACACTTTTGATGTTTAGTGTCCTGCCACCTATGTGGTAATTCATGGGTACATGTTTTTTTCCAAAGGGAATAACTATACATTTCCTAGCATTAAGCTTGAGCCCATGGCTCTGGCACCAGGCATCTGTTTCTGTAAGGCCCTTTTGTAGAATATCCACATCATTTGGGGATTCAGTAATGGCTCCCAGTTTGCAGTCATCTACAAACTTTGTTAGCCAGAGTCCCTTAGTGTTGGCCTGTACTTCAGAGAAATAGATGCCAAACAAGAGTGGTCCCAGGACTGAACCGTGAGGTACTCCTCTTGTCCCTTGTCTGGAGCTGGATTTGGAGTCGGCTACTTTTACAGTCTGGGTTCTGTCAGTAAGCCAGTTGGCAACCCATCGAGTGACATAGGGATTTATGCCCAGCTTAGTAAGTTTATCTATGATTCCAGAGTGCGGGATGGTGTCGACGGCCTTGGCGAGGTCCAGATAGGCTGTGTGGACCACCTTACCCTCGTCCACAGCTCTGGAGACTGATTCGAAGAAGTCAAGCAGATTCAGGAAACAAGATCGGCCCTTCACAAACCCAAACTGTGTGGGGTCCAGTGTTTGAAGGTTGCCAATGTCTTTGTTTATAAGTTCCATGATAATGCGTTCCATGCCCTTGCAGATCAGACTTGTCAGACTGATGGGATGGTAGTTCTTGGGATCCAAGGCAGATCCTCCCTTGTGGAGTGGGATAACTGAAGCTGTGCACCACTCAGTGGGCACAAAGCCTGAGGTGAGGCTATGATTAAACATGACACTTAGGTGAGGTGCCAGTTCATTTTGTAGTTCATGTAGTACACAGCCTGGGATGTCATCTGGTCCCATGGATGCTGTATTCTTAGCTTTGGAGAGTGTTATTTCTACCTGTGTGGCCATGATTATTGGAATTTGGCAATCGTTTGGTATTGAGATGGGCCCTTTAGGGGGTAAGGGGGGGTGAAGTTGGCACTAAATCGATCTGCCAGGATATTGGCAATATCCTTGGGATCAGTATATTTAATGCCATTCTGTTGTAGCTCAGAGCAGATCTGAGCATTGCCATTTAGATTCATGACATAACTATAGAATGCCTTGTGGTTGTCTTTGGAATCTTTGGCAATTTTATTTTCATAACTAGCTTTTGAGGATTTTATGAGGGATCTCAGCTTCTATGTTTCTTGAGCTGAGTTATAGTGTGAATATCTTGGTACTAATAAACCTTCTAGGGATGTAGACTCTTTAAATGGAAATGCATCCTCAGAAATTTATTAATATGATGTTGTTAATCTTCGCTCATTCCTTACTGATGGGTTATTGGTTCTGTCCTCGGAACTGAGCCAGCCAATATCAAGCTCGCATCAGCCAAAAACCCTTGAGCCAATGTCTTACCCAGAATGCTTTGCTCCCTGTTACCTCAGATCTCGTTTGCCGTGTTGCAGAACAGCCGTGTCAAGCCACTCTCTCAGCTAAGTGTCTAATATTTGACAGTTTATATATTGTTGTTACTCTAAAATTTTATCAAAATGTTATTCTAATATTTTCCTACCCTGTCGCACACTTTAAGGATTGCGGCTGTAAGTTACTGCTTTCCGATGGCCGTGACTTATGTGTTTACTGTCTTAATGTCTCTCACTTGACTGTAGATCCTCCGTGCGGGAACTGTAAAAACTTCTCTACCAGGACTCTCAATGAGAGGAAGAATAAATTAATTTTGAAAGGTCTCCTCAAGTCTCCTTTCTCTGAGGCTATTTCTTGGTCAAGGGCTCACCCCCTCCTGTTAAACTTCGCAAGAAGTGTTCTTCCTCTTCTTCATCAAAGTCACTCCCTTCTTCTCCTTCTGGAGATCATAGAGAGTCGACTCACAAGAAGGTGAAATTGATTACTTCTCCGGCGCTGCCACCTGTGACCCTGCCTGCTCTAGGCTCGGCATCACCCCAAATGATCCTGACTACAGCCATGTCTCCTTTATCGATATTGGCACTGGAGTTCCCAATGCAGACAACTATGGTTCCGACAGTTCTGTTGCAACCCCTAATGGTACCATCAATACAGGTTCAGTCCCCTTCTGCACCGTTGGTACAATCACCTTCGGCTGTAAGTATGACTCTTCTGTACTCCATGGCGCAGACTTTTTCAACACCGACATGTATACCGCCTTCTTGGCGCCGACCTTATTTCCAGTGCAGACACATTCCACTATGGCACCGTACCCTTTGGGGCAGACCTTTGCCTTTATGGTGCAGACACCTTCAACTATCATGGCACTGACATCTTTGGTGCAGACTTTTTCCACACCGTTTTCTTCGGTGCAGACTTCCTCGGCTCCGAGCTCTGCACCTATTGAATTAACAAGGACCAAATATTCCCCTTCAATGGATCCTTTTGCAAGCAGTCAGTATAGTCCTTTCCTGGAAAGGCCAGAATCACCATCAGCCTTCTGTATGAGATCAACCAAGAGTCTTTCTGAGCAGGATGTGTTGCGGCTTGTTGACCAGTTGCTTGTGGCCAGAGGTCCCTCTCAACCATTGAAGTCCATGTTCTCTTATTCAGGTGAGCATATTTTGCCTCAAACCCCAACGTGCACTCCTCCTTCAACTTCCACTCAAGTCTTGAAGCCTATTACTCCGACAGCAGCTTCCCTCCCTCCAACTCCAATAGTGGATCTCACTTTGGAACCAGAGTAGGCCTTGTGACCTTCGGTGCACTGGGCATCAGGGTCTTCTCAGGCCAGTGGCTATGCCATTGGGGAGAGCATTCCTGGCTCCATGCTGATTTTTTCTATGGCACCTTCCAGGGATGCTCTCTATCTTATGGTTCACGGTCCTCTTGAGACTCCTGGTCTGGGGTCGGTGTGTGACCCTGGTTCCGAGGTTTTCGTGCTCGGTTCAGAGCTCCCATCCTTCCTTGGGTGGGCCAGCCTTCCAGGCCATGGAGAGGGTGCTTGCCTCCACTGGAAATGCTCATTTCTCTGAATCATCTCCCCCCTCTGTGCCACAACTGCCACAAACTTCAACTCCTGGACACCGGGCACAGGAGCCTCAGGTCTCTCCTCTTCAGGAGAGCCCCTCTTTGCAGTCTTCCCCAGAACCTCCCACTGAGGAAGCACCCCACAAAGCATCATGTAAGAGGAAACACATGGACTCCACTGAGGAGTCATTGACTGAAGATACGGATTTTGGTGATGGGGAAGGGTCCCCACGGTAACCCTCTGATGAGGTGTTCTTTGGTGACATACTTGGGATCCTTAGACAGAGGGGTGACTGGAAGCCCTCTAATCCTTCCTCTGAGGAATCCGTATTCCTGCAGGCTTTTCGTGCCCAGCCCCCTACCTCCTGGGTCACAACGCCTGCCAATGAGCTCATCCAGCTCATCGTGCAGTGCGCATGGAAGGTTCCTGATACTATGGAAGCAATACCAAAGAGGCCAGATAAAATATTATCACCCTCCGCTGAGCACCTCCACTGGTCACATGGTCTCCTAGTAGCAGGAGTGTAGCCGGGATTTTCAGATTTGTGCTCACAGCTCCTAGACTGCTTCCCCAACAAGCCACACCCACAAGCCACACCCACATCTACACATTGCTGTCCGTACACTTCCTTAAACTGCTGACCAGGCCACACCTCTTTCACAATGCTACTCCCTGAATGATCATTATGAGCCTTATGCCAGGATGGTAATTACTTCCATGATGAAGCAGCTTGAGCATTTCATATCTTCATGGGTCAAAAAACAAAATACCTTCACATTTTTAATTTTGCAGACTTCATTTAAATGAAGTTGTACCCCAGAAACACCCAAACACACATGTATACCAGTTAAATAGAAATACCAAGGCATTATCAAATAGTTCCAATACAAGTTGACAGTAAGCACCACATGGCAGCATTGAAATAAGAAAAAGAAATGCATAATCATAATAGTATTTTTAATGGTTTTATAACTAGGAATGCAGACAGTAGTTTAGTCTGTGATGCTCTGCTTATTAACATAAAAAAACTGCAAAATACCAGCTACTTCGACATACAGTAGTCAGGCATGTTTCTGTATAGTGGAACAGGAAATTGTAAAGCTTTTTAGTAATATATGGAGTGTAGTACAGGTTTAAAAGAAAAAGTAGTTAGAAAATAATTACTGAAAAAAGTATCTAAATGTAGTTGAAAATCAGTCTGGGGGGAAGTTTCATAAACCTGGGATGCAAGGACTGCTTTAAGCCGCTTGACTGATGCTCTGCTCTTGGTTAACTAACATGGTGAAAAACCTAAAATATTTGCAAGCAGCAGGGAAACACATGAGACAGAAAATCTCTCAGCTACACACACAAGGAAAAAAAAACACTTTTGTGCATCTCAGTGTCATGCACTAATATGCTGGAAATAACTTTATGCACCAATCATTGCACTGATTGAAATCTATTAGGACTTGTTCAATGTCAGTGTCTATGTCATCATGTATATGCATGAGTGCCAATCCTGTTAAACGCTGTTCACTCATGCAGTTTTGGAGCCAGGTCTTTGTCCTCCTCAAGGCACTAAATGTCCTTTCTGCAGATGCAACACTGATTGGCATTGTTGCCAGAATACTTAATGCAGTGTTGATATCTGGACAGAACTCAGGTTTTAAGTGCTGCAGTGTATCAATAATTGTGGTGGGGAGTTGGTTCTCTGGTAGCATGTTCCACTTTGTGGACCATCTTACCAGTTCCTCTCGTAGGTTATGTAGAGAGGACAAGTCAGTCTTGTAAGCCTCATACAGTTCAATAATTTTGGCATCATCCTGAAGCATGCACAATGACTTTGGTGCCAAATATTGTGCCAGGAAACTTGGGCAGCATTCAATAAGCTGTTCAGTCAGTTCAGCGATCACATGGTCCAAAAATGGTATGAATGTGTTTCGTCTGTAGTATTCTTCTGCATTAGAAGCAGTGATGTTGCTCCTTTTTGTTTGTCTGCCACATATTCTAGGAACACTTTCTTCGGTGAAAACTTGCAAGTTCGTTTACCTTTTTATAGAGCACTTTGAATTTGCTGTCAGCATCGCCTGTAATATTTTTAAGAGTTTCTACGATAACTGAAGATGTTAAGTTGTCATTCTCGCCTTCATTCTTGCTGGATGGGTTCAGAGCCGATCCTCAGCTCTGACTCGGCCTATATTATAGCTCAAGAGCTATTTTTACCGGCTCGAGGCAGCCCTATATCCCACAATACCATGCGCTAACTCCCTAGATCTCGTTTGCCACTTCGCTGCAAGGTTGCTTTTTTACCGGCTCAGGTCAGTAAAGGATATTTTTCAACGAATTTCTAATTTTTTGAGATAGTTATTAGGCTATTTTCCCTACTTTGTTACCTATCGATTTTTTTTTACTTAATAGAGTTTGTTTCGTAAGTCCTACCCACCCCTGTAGTTAACTTTTATAACCAGACCTACAGGCCTTAGTTTCTTTACTCAACTTTGTGTGTGTGTGTTGTTCTTTTAATCAGTCCCCTCATCTCCCCCTTCTGTGTAAGTGAGTGAGTGTGTGTACTGATTGTGTGACTGTCTTAGGGGAATGTCCAAAGTAGGGTTGCCACCTTTTAACAAGGGCAAAGTGGGACATGGGGGTGTGGTCAACAGGGTAGAGGTGTGGCCAACATTACACTGGCCACACCCCCACCACGACATTACCAGAGTTGTTAAAGGAGATGCAGTATTAGCTATGGATGCAACATTATGACATTACAGCATACTGAAAACTCAAACCATTTAAATGAAGTGAACTATTACAGCAAACACACACTAATCAGTTATAACGATAAATAAACTTTAAAGGAATAAAAAACACACTAATCATTAAACAGACACTTTATTTAAAAAGTAAAATTCATAAACCAACCATTGCTATTCAGAAAGAAAACTTAAAAAATCTACATACCACATACAAGCCAAGTATAAAAGACTTATTGTCAATTAAAGGTAAAGCAAAGAAAAAACACAAAACTACATACCCTAGTATTACATATGCACCCTAGCAAATTAATGCTAAACAAAGAAACACAAAATTACAAACTGCACCCTAATACTTTATACTGCACACTAGTACAATAAATCACTTTTTTTTAAAAGTGTATTTTGAATTTGATTTTATGGCTTGAAGAAGGGCCCGATTTGAAACAATATTTGAGTAAAAGTCACATTTAAAAGAAATGTACGGCACTAATTTACACAGCGCAATGATCTATTAATGAACATGCCCAACAGCAGCACTGGTCGTAATCGGACTATAATGAAAACAGTACACAAGTATGTTGAAGACATCACTAAAACACAAAATAAGAACTTTGCTACTTATAAACGCAAACTACCCTGTAACAACGAAATGGTTTAGCACAATCTCAAATACATTGCATTAACTGCTGAGCATCCATCCACAAAAAAAAAATAAACGGGAAAAAAGTCCATAAACATTTTAACTTTTAAAAATACTTCTTGCAAGAGAAGTAACAAACTACAATGTACAGCAGACTCCATGGGCTCCTTTTACCTCAAAACAGCAATTAATCCAGCACAGCAATGCAATAAACAGGCCCAAGTAAAAGCAACACACCCATATTCACATTACAAGCAAAGCAGTACATTTTAACCTTATTAAAAATGCATAATAAATTAAATGCACACATTTACAAGTATAAATGAAAACAATCTTGAAACAGCTTCGCAAATTGGCAACATGTACCTACTAGAATAATAAATGAATTACACTAAGTGTTAACATTCCCCCTCAAAAGGTAGACTTGTACCACATACACATGGACTTGCAGGAACTAACAGGAAAAATTACCTAAACAGTATATCGTAACTTCCTGAAAACAGCATTAAATTGCACACATTTCCATACAAAAAAGTGCAAATTATGCTTGAACATTTCCTATCTGCAAACAGACAATACCCAGAAAAAGCTATGACAATAGAAATGAGTCACACTAAATTTATATTTCACTGCCCCCCAACAGAAACAAACAACTTCTATACATAGTTCAGCCTTTTAAAAGTAATGCTTCCAAATCATACCCCAAGAATAATAACAATTATATACATTCAGGTTTTATATCTTTAAAAACTACTACTCAAAAATATCAAAATAACCACTGCACAGATTTAAATACTGCGTACTGCACCCACCATCTACCTCTAAACATTAAAAAAAATTAAACCACAATATATTCCCATTTTAAACTAGTACTAAAAAGTCTCAAAATAACCACTGCACAGATTTAAATACTGCATACTACATCCCCATCTACCTCTAAACATTTAAAACTTAAATAAAGCACACTATTCCCATTTTAAATAACTAAAGCCACAAAATGCAATTTACTTACCACTATCACAGTTATTGCTGGGCTAACTTGCTTCCTTCCTGATAGAATGGCTAGATGTTTTTTTCAAGCAGTGGCTGGGCTGGCTGGCTCCCTTGCTGGCTTCTTTCCTGGCTGGCTGGGCTGGCTGGCAGGTAGGCTCCCTTGCTGGCTTCTTTCCTGGCTGGGCTGGCTGGCTGGCAGGCAGACTCCCTTGCTGGCTTCTTTCCTGGCTGGCTTCAATCCTGGCTGGCTGGGCTGGCAGGCAGGCTCCCTTGCTGGCTTCTTTCCTGGCTGGCTGGGCTGGCTGGCTGGGCTGGCAGGCAGACTCCCTTGCTGGCTTCTTTCCTGGCTGGCTTCAAGCCTGGCTGGCTGGGCTGGCTGGAGATAGAATAATCAGATCTCAATTGCAGCTGTTATAGAGCTTAGTGCTCTACAGCTGCGACCTTTATGGGGCTCTTCTGAGCAAGTTCCCGCCCCCTCCAACCCCTGCAGCCAATTACTGTGCTGCATTACCACCCGGACCTAGCAGGGAATCCCTCTAACTGCAGGTCCGGGTGGTGACGTAGCCACATTGCTGTGGAAAAACCGGAAGTATTTTCGGCTTTTCCACGGCAATTAAATTATTAGCATTTCGCGATCGCTAAAGGGGGAAAAACGGGACTTTTAAAGTCCCACGCTTGGTGACTGCGGGAAGCGGGATGAGAGGCCTCAACCCGTGAGTGTCCCGCTGACAACGGGATGGGTGGCAACCGTAGTCCAAAGACATTAAGGTCTCGGGATTCAAGAAGTGTGACTCATGCTGTCAGAAAATGTCTCTGACAGACGGTCACACTTCTTGTGTCTATTGCTTGGGGCCTTTACACCTGCAGGACTCTTGTTCCATTTGTCACAGATTTAGTTCAAGAGTCCTGCAGGAAAGGTGTAACAAGCTTATTCTAAGGGGCTTGTTAAAGCCTGATGACTCCCCATCCAAGTCTGGCTCGGGGAAGCCATCAAAAACCGCCAAACCCTCGGCTCCAGCTTCTGAGCCGAGGGATGGTGTTGTCGAGACGGCTCCGACCTCGGTTCCAGCTGGCTCCGAGGTGAGGAAAGTGGGTTCCGCTTCGAAACCATCATCAGAGCCAACCCCAGCACGCAAGCACTCTAGCTCCCCTTCTTTAGAGTCCGTCAGTTCGGCTCCGAGGTCCCCCCTTCTATCGGAGCGGAGTCATAGGACTCATTCATTGAGGTCTTCCAGGCTCTCCGATCACGACATCGAGAGGGTGGTCAGTAGACTCATAAAGTCCCAGGCTCTGGCCCAAATGCTTCAGAGCCCATCTCACCAGACTGTGGCTCCTTTGATACAGTTATCCATTCCTCCTCCGACTCATCTCTCGAGTTCGGAGCCGGAGATCGTCGGAACCGTGACCTTGCCCACGTTGGAGCCGATACCCCCTCCTTTGGCTCCGGTGTCATCGGCTCCGACCTCTTTATTGGTTCTGTCCATGGAGAGGTCCGGGCGCTGGGACTCCATTGTCGGCTCCGAGGGGGCGAGTGGCATCGGACCCTTGTCTGACCCCGCTCTCCCTCTTGGAGCTTCGGCTCTGGTTAGTTCAGCCCCAACATCATTCTCGGAGCCTTCTCTGTCAGTTCCAGGGGCGGTTCCGGCCTCTTCGGAACCGGGGCTACCTTTGGTGTCTGATAGGGGAGCCTTCGAGGTGATGAAGAGTGTGCTGGACCCAGTGTCCACTCCAAGGTTAAGTTCTGCGGCTCCTCCCTCTGTAGTGTCTGTTACTGTCTCTGGCCACCCTCCTATACCCGACAGCAGAGATCCAAAGCGTAAGGTACCCACTTTGGGTGTCTCCTCCTCTTCCGAGGGTTCCCCTGAAGTTTCAGGGGAACCCCCTAGGAAAAGAAAGTGCAAGAGGAAGCACATAGACTCCCCTGAGTCTGTTACGTCGGACACCGACTTGGATGAGTCAGAGGGTTCCCCCAGATCCCCCTCTGAGGATGTCTCCTTTTCAAACATCCTGGAGATCCTAAGACAGAGGGGAAATTGGTCCACTCTCAAACCTTCTGAGGACGAGTCGGTTTACCTTGACGCCTTTGGATCTCACCCTTCCACCTCCTGGGTGTCCCCCCCTTTCGATCCACTAATGGAGGTAGTGGCTAGAAAGGTGTGGGCAGCTCCTGATTCAATGGAACCTACCCCTAGGAGGCCTTCGAAATTTATTTCTGCACCAGATGATAAATCCTTTCTCACCAAAGGTGTTTCAGTTGATGCTATGGTGGTAGCAGCAGCCACTAAGAAGGAATTAGCTGATCCTTCTGTACCTGTTCATCCTCCTAACAAAGAATCCAGGACCATGGACAGGTACGGCAAGCGGATCTTTGCTTCAGCGACATTTTCTATGCGATCGCTGAACTATTTATGTCATTTCACCCGCCTTCAAAGAGACTTGCTCACAGAGCTGGGTGAAACGGTACAGGATCTTTCTGCTGTGGGGTTTAAGGACAAAATAAACTCTCAGCTGGCTACCCTGAACTCCATTGTTAACTCCTCCATGTGGCTAATCTCTTATGCAGTCGATGGAGTGAGTAGGGCCGCTGGCACAGGCGTTGCGTTGAGACGCCACGCTTGGATGCGACTCTGTAATTTTGCCGACCCCTTCAAGGCATCCTTCACCAACACCCCCTTTGATGGTTCAGAATTGTTCGGGCCTCAGGTGAAGAATACCCTCACCAGATGCGAGCAAGATGGTAAGACTGTCTCTGCCGTGGGAGTCCGTTTTTCCATGCCTTCTAGACCTTATCCTAAGGGACAGAGGGGTGGAAAGATGTGGTTCCGCAAACCACAGGGAGTCGCCTGCCGCACGTGGTGAATTTCCCCCTAGAGGCAGAGGGGGGAATAATAACAGACGCTGCCCCAGGGGCAGAGGGGGTCCACAAAACCAGGGTTCCAGGGAATCCTTCCCTGATCAACCCTTTCAGCATCCCTGAGAAGCTGCCTGACTGTCCACCTTCGGAGGCTGTCGGGGGAAGATTATCTCTGTACCCGGAAGCCTGGCAATCCATCACTCAAGACACATGGGTACAGAAGATCATATCCGAGGGTTACAAAATTCCTCTCACTTTCCCTCCAGTACAACTGCCAAAACCCCTACCAGACGTACCACCAGCGCAGAGGGGTCAGGCTCAGCTAGAGATAAAAAAGCTGTTAAACAAAAGAGTCATCCAGGCAGTCCCAGCAGATCAGCTAGGATCAGGAATCTACTCCAGGTTCTTTTTGGTACCAAAAAAGACAGGAGATTGGAGACCCATTTTGGACCTCAGCAGGTTAAACAACTATGTGTTAAAGACAAAATTTCGGATGGTAACACTGCAGTCCATTCTACCCTTTTTGGGCAGAGACAACTGGATGTGCTCGTTAGATCTCTAGGACGCGTACTATCACATAAAAATACACAGGCGCTCCAGGAGGTTTCTCCGCTTCCGGCTGGGAGTCAGTCATTTTCAATTCAGGGCCCTGCCCTTTGGTCTCACCACAGCCCCCCGGGTATTCACCAAATGTTTGGCAGTGGTCACGGCTCACCTGAGACAAAAAGGATTCCAGGTGTTTCCATACTTAGACGACTGGCTCATTTCCACTACCACCAAACAGGATCTCATAATGGCCAGGGATTATACTATCCATCTTTGCAACAGCCTGCGTATTTCTATAAATTTTGCAAAGTCCTCCTTGTCGCCTTGTCAATGTATAAACTTTATAGGTGCCGTATTAAACACCACAGAAATGTCTGCAACATTACCACCTCAGAGTGACATACATAAGGTGGAATGTTCAGCTCCTGTTTCAGTCCAGCAGAGTCCAAGTCAAGCTAGTATTGAAAGTGTTGGGCCTCATGGCGGCGGCGATTCTTCTACTTCCATTAGCACGCTTCCACATGAGGCTCCTTCAGTGGATGCTGTTTTCTCAGTGGTCCTTTCAGCAGCTGCCAATGACCCACAACATTTTGATAACACCATCTTGCAAGAAACATCTCTCCTGGTGGATGGTTTCCCCTCAGCTTTTTCAGGGCAGACCTTTTGTTCTCCCCCCTCCAGTTGCCACTGTCACAATGGATGCCTCCCTGATTGGGTGGGGGGGGCATTATCAGGGCAGGACAGTCCAGGGCACTTGGCAACAGTCAGAATGCCACCTGCACATAAATGTCCTGGAGATGAGGGCGGTGCTTTTGACGTTGCAGGCCCTTCAGAGCTCTCTTCCCACGGGGACTATAGCAATTCAAACGGACAATATGTCTGTAGTGTGGTATATAAACAAGCAGGGCGGAACAAAGTCCTACCCTCTCTGTCGAGAAGCACTCAGACTTTGGCAATGGGCGATTTCATCTCAACGGTTTCTGATAGCAATGCACATCACCAGGAAGTCCAATGTCATAGCAGACAGATTGAGCAGAACTATCCTCATGCCTCACGAGTGGTCTCTAAATCAAGCAGTAGTAGACGGAATTTTTCGGAAGTGGGGCCAGCCTTGCTGTGACCTTTTCGCAACTCCGCAAAACAGCAAGTGCCTCGACTTCTTCACACTTTTCCCTCTACCAGGCCAGCCCCTCAGAGACGCTCTTGTTCATGTTTGGCCCCGGGGTCTTCTTTATGCCTTTCCTCCCTTTCCATTGATACCGCAACTAATTCAGAAAGCAACCGCTTTGAGATCCAAAATGATCCTCATTGCCTCGTTTTGGCCTCGACAAGTTTGGTTCCCGTTCCTGCACAAATACCTACTGGAACAGCCTTGGCATCTGGAACCCCTTCCGGATCTGTTGACCCACCTCACGGGCAAGCTGCATCAGTCTCTACATTCCATCAACCTCACAGCTTGGTTGCTCCACTTCCAGCCATAGCCAGGCTTCCCCTTATTTCTCCTCCTGTTCTTGATATCATTCTGGCTTCCCATAAGTCCAATACTAGGAAGACTAAAGGGAGTAAATGGAAGCGTTTTTCACACTGGGCACAAACTAGATCTTTAGATCACTTCCATGCCCCCATTCATGAGGTTCTAGACTTCCTGGCGGAGCTTTTTCATTCGGGGTCATCATCGGCCACTATCAGGGTACAATTAGCGGCCATTGCTAATTTTCATGTTGGACTCTCAGAAGCAAATATTATGTCCCACAAACTCTGTAAAGCCTTTCTCAAGGGCATTTTGTTACTCAGACCTCCAGTTAAAGATCCACCCCCACAATGGGATTTGAATTTAGTTCTAACTTCACTAATTCTACCCGCTTTTGAGGTGGGAGCTTGTTGCCGCCTCAAACTTCTTTCTTGGAGAACGCTGTTTTAGTAGCTATAACATCTGCCAGAAGGGTATCGGAACTTCAAGCCTTGTCTGTCCGTCCTCCCTATTTGGTTTTTCATAAAGATAGGGTAACTCTCAGAACAAACCCTTCCTTTCTACCAAAAGTGTTATCGGAAGTAAATCTAAACCACTCCATTGATTTGCCCGTCTTTTTCCCAGACTATACCAACAGGGCTGAACAAAAATTACATTCATTAGATGTTCATCGCCAATTACGGTATTACCTAGACAGGACAAAACAATTCAGAAAATCAGACCAGCTCTTCCTCTCTTATGCTACAGGCAAGAAAGGGCTTCCAGTATCAAAAGTTACTCTTTCCAGATGGCTGACATCTATTATTACCTTGATCTATGAGTTGAGATACAGGCAACTACCCTCTAGGCCTAAAGCTCATTCAACCAGGGCACTATCAACTTCAACGGCTTTTCAAGCAAGGTTACCACTAGATGTCATTTGTGCAGTAGCTACATGGGCGTCCAAACATACCTTTATTGCCCATTACAAGCTTGATCTAGCCTCCAGAAATAGAGCTGATTTTGGTTCCACTGTACTCAGGAGTCTGTTCCATTGAGCCACCCGGGACTAAGATGCTAGGGAAGCTGTCCCATCCAGCAAGAATGAAGGCGAGAATGACAACTTAACATTAAGAAGTTATGTCTTACCATAACGTTCCATGTTAGTTGTCTTCTTCTCGCCTTCTTTCTTGCGTTCCTCCCTCCTGCCCCCTAGCCTGGATAGACTCGAGGTTCTGAGTCCTTCCATTTCTGGAGATACAATATGTTGCGTCTTTCATGGTATCCTTAGTGTTACTAGCAGGTAATCTGTACTCGTAAAAGAGGATTATAATATTATTATTATTATAATATTATTTTTGATGCTATGTCTTAGCTTCCAAACGAGATCTGGGGAGTTAGTGCATGGTATTGTGGGATATAGGGCCGCCTCGAGCCGGTAAAAATAGCTCTCGAGCTATAATATAGGCCGAGTCGGAGCCGAGGATCGGCTCCGAACCCATCCAGCAAGAAAGAAGGTGAGAAGAAGAAAACTAACATGGAACGTTATGGTAAGACATAACTTCTTATTTCTTCTGATCAATCAGTTCACATTGAAAGTAAAGATGAAGAGGCTTAACAATGCCCAGTATAGATTCCATTATTACCAACTCAACAATGAAATCAAATTTGGAAATAGAATATAGGTACCTTTCTGCCTCTTTGTCAAATTCTGCCATATTTTCCAAACAACTGGCAATAACAACCTACTTCATCTTAAAAGCATGCAGGCAAATGCCTGTATCAGATCAATCTGTTCACATTGAAAATAATGATGAAGAGGCTTAACAATGCCCAGTATAGATTCCATTATTACCAGATCAACAATTAAATCAAATTTGGAAATAGAATATAGGTACCTTTCGGCCTCTTTGTCAAATTCTGCCATATCTTCCAAACAACTGGCAATAACAAGATACTTCATCTTAAAGGCATGCAGGCAATTGGCTTGACTCATCCACCTTGTTGCCCCTAGTGCACATAGAGAAGTACTTCTGCCTGCAGACACATCATCGTACTCTGATGGCAAACTTGCAAATTCCTTCAGCTGACACAAATATACATTATGACGTTTTGCAGAGGAATTTAAAGTGGCAATTACACTTCAACATGTGTTAAGTGCATTTGCCATTTCACGCATTGCACAGGAATGTACAATAGCAGTTTTTAGGTTGTGTGCTTTGCATGCCGAGTATAGTGGTTCTGGAAAGAATGCCCCATTCTTGCCTGAACTCCACTGAAGTGGCCACTCATGTTAATACCTCGGTCATAACCCTGTCCATGCATACATCCTTTATCCAGACCCCATGCTGTCAGTCACTGCAAGAAAAGATCTGCCAATGCTTTTCTAGTGGTGTCCATGGCCTCTACAAACTCAATGAAGTCTTCTCAAATTACTACCTTCCTGTGAGCGCTGTGAACATATCTTAGAGTTAACGTAATCTGCTCCTTCTGGGAAATGTCTGTAGTGCTATCTGCAATTAAACTAAAGTAACGTGCGTCCTTCACGCGGTTAAGAATATTTCATTGACTCTGCAAAGAAATGAACTGAATCAATTCATTTTGAATCTGTGCTGAAATATAGAGAGCATTTCTAGATGCCTTTTGCAGATGTTCTGCAAACAAAGGATCCAGTTCAGCAGTATATTGCAGCAGAGATTAGAAGGTCCCACTGTTGACAGTCATCCTCGTAATGGCAAATTTTCTCTTCCACACAAGATGATTATTCTTACTACACATTTTAAGGCATGTAATGTGCGTTCTTGCAGTCTTTTATCTATCTGTGAAATGGAGTGCAGTGCTGTTTTCATCCTGCCACAACACACTTCTAAAAATGCCTCTGACCTCGCAACTGCATTGCCATGCTCTTTAGAGTTACTGTACTGCTCCAAGATATTTTTTGCATTCGACCAGTCGGTCATTAGTGTGGAGACCAACACAGTGTCCTTTGACCTATTAAAGACAAAGTAGGGGCCACAGAAAACTCCATCTAATTTCTTTGAGTACCGTGTAAATTTAAAGTTATGAAGCAGCTGTGGATTACACCTGTGAAAATGCCTCCTTCCAGCATAATCCACAAGTCGTTTAGGGAATGTAAAATCCCTAGGAGGCTACCATTGTACCGTTAAGATTGTCTTCTTATCCATGTCATTGAGGGCTGTGTGAGTATATAGCCCTATATCTCCATCATCCTTCTGCAGAGCATCACTCATGCAGTGATAAAGCCTTTTATCTGTATCACTTTCATCATTCTTCCCCAGACTCAGTGTTCGATGGGTGAGCATCCAAACTGCTGGAAGATAAACTAATTGGACCTTTACTGGTAATTACTCCTTCACTGGTAATTGCTTCTTGTATGCCTCTTTCCACAGAAAAGAAACTTGCTGCAGCTGGTTCAATAGGTACATCAGTTTGAGGAACTGCAGTGATCTGTTCACCTTTGCTATCCACGTGCCTACAACAAAAACAAAGAAATGCACACATGAAGCACAAGTATCAAATGTGTTCACACTGTACTGCTTTGTATAGTGTATAATCCAGCAATTGATGATTGGTCTTTCTGAAAAAAATTCTAGTGCAACAGAAGTAGATCCATCATTGGAACTGCAAAAATAAATCATGTTAAGCATGACTGAGTTATAATGTAGCCTGATGCATTGTATCATAATCAGAACACAAGAAAAAGTACCTGCTTATGGATTGCTGCTTTTGTTCATCAAATGGCACAACAGAAGTAGGCAGCACTTGTAAGTCTGTCACCAATGCACAACTTAAAGGTGTGCCTTTTCTAAAAAGCAATACAAAAGCTAATTATGCAAGAAGCAAGACTACATGTTGTACATGTTTGCAGGCATATACTCTTAATGTCCTGCAATACAAACAAAAAAAAAATCTCATTTCTGAAAAGTACTCTTTGCTCAACACCATTTCCAAGGCAAACATGTACAATTACATTCTAAAGCAATTTTTGGGCACAGCAGAGCTACAGCCTTTATACACCAGCACATAATGACTGCAAGGCAGATAAAGTAAGCCTAGATTAGCTTATTAATACATCTTAGGGTGCATGGACATACAGACCCTCAAAAGATGCACACCTAAAAATCTATCGCACATTATAAGTGTCACCTAGCAATAGTGAAGACAATGAATACATCAAAATGTGTTAATTCTTCATTGGTCAGAGCTTTGTTCTCTACAACACCAGAATTCAACAAATAGTACTAAGTAAATACAAAGTACCCCAGAACAGTACACTGTACATTTTTACATTTGCAGGTTTTTCTGTAATAAAGATACACACCAATCAGCCAGTACTTCACCAGTAATTCCTTTATTACTCCAATGATCTGGTACCTCGGCAGTTCGCCTTCAAGGATCACATTTTAGTCCATCATACATTATTATATGACATGATATTATATGACATGATGTATTTATATTATTTATTTTTATATATATACATATATTACTTAAATGATGATGTCTATTGTGTATATAAATGAGCTGCTTGATACTGCATTTGATGTCTGATGAAGCGTTGGATACAACGTGAAAGCGCTCACCACTGCAGTCTTTTTGTTTGTTTTGCCATTAAATTTGGGATTTTATCGAACTCCATGGATTGTGATTCTATCTACTTGTCTATTTGGACTTCTTGATTGAGTTAGTTTTTATAGCGCATGGTGCACACCTCTGAGACTGTTTTATTTTTGTGTTTCGTTTTCATAGAGGGTGCTTCACCTGGCAAAACATTGGTTTTTTTGTTCTTATGATATTATATGACATGATGTATTTATATTATTTATTTTTATATATATACATATATTACTTAAATAGTTAATTCACATAAATATAATATATATACACATATTATAATATTTATTTGTGTGTTAAGTATATTTTTTATGTTAACATGTTCACTATCTATTAATTTATATGCATAGACAATTTTATATAAAACAAATGAATTCTGAAAATGTTTTTTCTAAGGTCACTTTAAATAATGTTCATTCCTTTATGAAATTGAAACTTTAATTGATTAATTAATTAATTGTTTCTAATCAAATGGTATATAAATGTATTGCCATGGTGGACTAAAATGTGATCCTTGAAGGCGAACTGCCGAGGTACCAGATCGTTGGAGTAATAAAGGAATTACTGGTGAAGTACTGGCTGATTGATGTGTATCTATATTTTGCTGTTGAGTTCTTGTGTTTTTGGTTTTCTGTAATAAAGCCCTAGTATGTCTAAATAAATGTGCTTATCGAGTCAGGAAGGAGGCCAGACTTGCTGAAAGCTGATCAATCTCCTCTTTTCGTGTACACTTCACTTTCTTCTGCTGGGCACCAAATGGTTGCTTTCTCTTCACTGCAGCTTCCATCCTATCAAAAATACAAGCTGTATTAATGCAGGAGAACAGCCGGGTGTAATTGATGTACATCGTGTAATACATGTACACTTACAGGCACAGAAATATAGGTGAAGTACTGCCACAATGCTTCCGAGGTAAATCGCAAAGTTGGACGATTGTTGTATTAAAATCTGTTGCAGGTAAAAACAAATTCAACAACAAGAGCATAGTCTGCTGAGAAGTGAAATCTGAACCCTGCCACCTAGATTAACCTCTTTCCTCCTTTCCAGTGGCTGTTATCCAATGTCTCATTATCCTTTTGCTCGATTCTGTCTTGGGGCTGAAAACCAATCTATATCTAAGCCAAGAGTTTAGCAGCTCATTCTTTCCCTAGATAGACGGCATAGTCAACCAGTTTGGTTCCCCTATGACTAACCCCCCCCCTTGCACTGATGGCAGTGGCTTGTTTTAGCTCTGCTAGGGCTGCTGACTATAAGATCTGTAGCCCCTAGGCAAACAGCCTTTAAAAATTAGGGAACTCTCTCAACATGCTCTTAGGTTTGATTACAGGGAATTTTAAAGAAATAAACTGCCACATATAAGGTAGTGTAAGTGATCTAGTGTGCACATATCAGTAGAGTTGGTGTTTGGGCACAGAGCATGAGGTTAAGGATGAGGTCTGTCTACTAGGCCTGTATCAAATTTTCACACTACAGAATTGTTTTTACTGTCAAATTCCATGCATTAATATCCAAACAAAGTTATAGGATCAAGCGTTCACAAATTTATAGGAGGTTACTATGCTAATGGCCATAGGACATTTACCAGGCTAGCCATGTTATACCCATGTTCCCACAGGCCATTTTCCTTTTGCCTAGACTTCTGAGAAATAGATTCCAAATAGCAAAGGGTTCAGCATATAAATCTATAAACCCATGTAGTAGTACCATAAACACTCAAGAAATAACTAATAAATGAAAACTGTAATATGCTGTGGGGTTAAATCCCCCCAAAGACTGCTTCAGTAGTTTCCCATGTATGCACAACCACCAAAATGAAACAGTTCTCCTAATGACCACCCACAGTAGTCTGTCCATGTATGCACAAAAAGCAAATGATATCAAAATGAATAATTTCCCAAGGTTTCCTTAAGCAGTTTGTCCTACGTTTTCCCAAATGACCCATTTGCTTGTCCATGTATGCACATAAGGAGAAAATAATATCAAAATGAATCATTTCCCCACAAGGTTCCCTTAGTTACCTTTCCATGTATGCACAAGCACAAAAATAAAACATTTTCCTCAACTACTTAAGCAGTCTGTTTGTATACACAGTAACCACAAAATGACATCAAAATTAACCATTCCCCCCAAGGATCCCCTGCGTACTTTGTCCATGTATGCACAAGCAGAAAAATTAAACATTTCCCCAAAGACTTCTTCAGTACTTTAATGTATGCACAAGCACTAAAATGAAACATTTTCTCCAATGACACCTTCAGTCAAGTTTGTCCATGTATGTACAAGCACCACCAAATGTCATCAAAATGAATAATTTTCCCCCAAGGTTCCTTTAATTACTTTTCCACGTATGTACAAACCCAAAAACAAAACATTTTCCCCAACGACTTCTTCAGCAATCTGTTTGTATGCATAGTAACCACAAAATTACATCAAAATGAATAATTTCCTCCAAGGTTTCCTTTTCCTGCAATTTGGTTAGTGCCCAGAGTGCAGTCAATGAACTTTTACCTGACCAGAATCCATGATGTTTATTGGAGAAGATGATTTTTTTGTAGGTATGTGCTGAGTTGGTTGTGTATGGGCTTCTCCAGTAATTTGCCCAGAATGAGGAGTATTGATATGGGATGGTGTGGATTTATAGCAGTAGTTTTTGAATATTTGGAAATGGTCAGATCAGAGTGTTTTTCAAGACTATAGGCATGGTGTTTGAAATAAAGCATGACTGCAGATGTGTAATAAAGGGATGGTAATGTAGTCTCTGCAATAATATAAAAAACAAGGGCAGAGGTTTTCTGAAGCCAGAAGAAAGACAAGCATAATTTGCTCCAGTAAACGGGTGATCCAATAGTCAGAAATCTTTGTGAAGTATAGGTAGTCTGGGGGTGGGGGGCTTGCTTTTGACTGCTGGGTATTTGAGGAGTTGATGATAGTAGAGATGCATAAAAAATTAAATCTTTAAATCTGGGTGATGTATTAGACCCACAGGAGGTAGCCATTCAAAGCCAACTATCTGACTAGCAGCTGTCTGTCATTTAGTATAGCATGATGTTAGTGCAATTTCAGAGGAAACAAATAGGAAAACACTAGAAGAGTTACACAGCAAAAAAAAAAAAAATATGGCGATGTTTTCTGCTGTCTGTTCACTAGCCATTGATAAGGGTGGTGTGCTGAAAATAGAGTGACCTTGATTCACAAATGACATGAAAAATAGATTAATAAAGAATGCAACAATGTGGTTGAACAGGCAATTAATGTCAGCTACAGCAGGCAGTGTTGTACAGTAATTTAGGGATGTGGTGTAGACATTAACACAACTCAGTGCCAACAGAAGAGAGGGAGCAAAGATGTGATGAGCACAGAAGGAATGTATGAGGAATGGAAAAAGTGAAAGGAGTAGGGAAGAAATGGAAGGTAGGTGCGAGCTTGAATGGACGTGCCTTCTTTGAAGGTTGGGTGTCGGGCTGGCAACTCGGCAATGTAAAAATCCACTGCCAATCACGAGCAGACTGGAGTTCCACTGTGGTGACCCCTAACTGTGAAAAGCCGAAAGTCTTGAGACTGTTTTTCTGTATTCATCAGAACTGTCCTACTGTATTGTTTTAAGTATTTCTCTGTGATCTCTGAACTCTTGAATAGCACTTGTGTAGTAGTATTGTCTTGTGTTTTTAATATTTATTATTAAATATTTTTAAACCCTTGTCAACTGTGGCTGTTTTGTGTAGAGATAATTTAAGCTCTAGAGTACATTGCATGTCTTTGGTAAAACTGTACAAGGCCCCTCTGATAAACTTTGACTGTTTAGTTACACTACTACTGGATAATAATATTGCACAGTAATAATTGGACACCCTTTTAAGGGCCTTTGGGTAGTTGATAAGTATTAGCGGGAAATACTACTGTATAGTCTTGGTATAGGGGCACAGCTGGAGAATCTGTGTCAGCTTTTCCCAGGAGTGTCTGTAAAGTTGTATAAATACTTATCTCAAAGTGTGTGTGTGTGTGTCAGCTAATTGGGCAGGGATACGAAGCACTGGTTGGACAGAGAGGGCACTGGAGGTTAGCTTGCCAGCTAGGCTGAGATCTGGACCCTATAGCTGTGCCAGTGAGGAGTCTTATTGGGGACCTGGAGAGCAAGGGAGCAACTAGCCGCAGACTGACTGATCTCTGTGTGCTCTTAAGGGAAATTGTACTTTACTGTGTGTATTTGTTATCCTTTCCTCATATATTAGACACCCTCTCTGGTGTTAGTGGTGAGGATTGAGGCTCCTTGATTGCTGGGCCATGGCACGGGCGTCACAGCATTAGTAAAGACGGGATCATAAATAACAATTTTTTTACAGAATCCCCACCCATGATGAATATTCTAAGTGCAAACAATATAGATTGATGGGTATTATGGTGCATACCTCTTAAAGCAAGAAATCTGGACAAAGCCATAAAAACTGAGAGAGAGAAAACACTGAACACAGTAGGACCCTTTAAGTCTGGCATACACAGCACTGTTCTATCAATGCAAACAAGGCATTCGGTGAGGTTAAGTGGGAGCCAATGTATATCCCATCAAACATATCCTGAGCATTAAACAATACTGAATAGCCAGTTGGTATGCTGAGATACTGGAAACAGTTTAACATCTTTTACAGACTAGGATACAAGACTTAGTTGGGAGTCTTTTTGGCAATTATTTGTAGCCAGTGAAGAAATATGATGGATCATGGAAAATGTCCATAGTGCACAGAGGTCTAAATCAATATTAAATAGTCTACTAGCATTATTGTTTATTTTCATAATCCCTACCCTATCTTCAGCTTCTCCTACAGAACAGTCCATTCTGGTCACTGGTGATGTACATATGAGAAAGCCATGGTCACTCCAGCTACAAATATTAAAAAATTGAAAATCTCTTTATCCACCAAAGCAACCAAACAGCCTTAAAGCAAAAAGAATCCTTGCAGCATCAACTGAAAAAGAAACAAAGCAACATTAAGGGGTCAGACTCAGTGGTTTGACAAGTGCTTGCATAAAGCATCAGTTTCAACAATACCTCCAGTTCCAGACTTAATATGTTTTTTTTTTCTGAAAAAAATACTGAAACCTAACTGTATTCATCTGCTACAGAATCCATATAGTTAGTGTAAGGAATCTTTGCATGGGCTAATTTCAGTTATTTATAAATGTAAAAATAATAAACTATAAAAACTCAACCAGGAATGAAAAACGAAAGCTTCCACAGAAATCCACCAACGATTTTAATTGAGTTACTCAGTTAAAATCGTTGGTGGATTTCTGTGGATGCTTTCATTTTTTATTCCTTATTTATAAATGTATATATCCTTGAAATGACCTTCCATCATGATGAAAATTAGAACAAAATCAGTAAATCTAGGAGAAACACGACAAAATTTAAGACTGAAAGTCATATCAGTAGTATGCCTGAACCGTAGCAGCTGAGAGTTATGCACAGAGCATATTGCATGATATACTAGCCTGTTCTACAAAACAAGCCATATAAGAAAAGATAGCATAAGAAAAAGATTAACATCTGAACAGAGGATGTTTTATGTGCAGGGTGCATCTGGAAATAGTATTACGATGTATGAGACAACAGTAATAATTTGAGCACAAGTAAGTATTGTCAGTTATGCCATACTTCATTCAAACCTATACATGGCTACAATCATAATGTACTGTTACTGTACGAGGAGACCTTGGACTTGGACAGTAGTATACCCTGACTGGCCTCAGCCTGTGAGTAAGTTTATGGGAAAACTACTTGCGTGGCCTAACACAAATTCAGACTCAGAGAGAGTGAAAAATAGTGTATATGGTATATACGAGTCTCTGAATTTGTGTTAGGTACAAGTAGTGCTCCCATAAAGCCACAGGGTATATGCTTATGCTCTTAACTACTGTATGCTTTTTTCACCCAAATTCTCGTTCTTCTGCCATAATGTTTTGTGCACGCGTTTGTTCTTTGGCAGGTTTTATCAGATTTGAAATGTGCCACACGCCGCCCGCCACCACTGCTCGGTTAAATTATTTTCTAGACTATACTGGACCATCTGATGTTGCACAAGTCAAGACTAGATATCTCTCTGAGTCTCTTCCATATAGTATTATATAAATGTTTTTAAACTTGAAACTTTTTATAAAAGAGATGCAGAGTATTAAAACGAAAAGAATAAAACAAAGATAATAGAAGTGGGAGAAGTGATAAAGTAAAGTGGACATTTTACAAGGGAAAACACTATTAACAAAACCTCCAGGGAAGTAAAATAAAAGCAAGCTGATGTCAAGTGTCTCTGAGATTGGAAAACAAACAACAATAGTACATAGTTTATTACCAGATAATTACCGGGCAGTTGAGGTACAAGTAGTGTTCCCATAAAGCCACAGGGCATATGCTTATGCTCTCAACTACTGTATGCTTTTTTCACCCAAATTCTCATTCTTCTGCCATAATGTTTTGTGTGTGCATTTGTTCTTTGGCGGGTTTTATCAGATTTGAAATGCACCACACGCCGCCACCACCACTGCTCGGTTAAATTATTTTCTAGACTATACTGGACCATCTGGTGTTGCACAAGTGAAGACTAGATATCTCTCTGAGTCTCTTCCATATAGTATTATATAGATGTTTTTAAACTTGAAACCTTTTATAAAAGAGATGCAGAGTATTAAAACAGAAAAGAATAAAACAAAGATAATAGAAGTGGGAGAAGTGATAAAGTAAAGTGGACATTTTACAAAGGAAAACACTATTAACAAAACCTCCATGAAAGTAAAATAAAAGCAAACTAATGTCATGTCTCTGGGATTGGAAAATAAACAACAGTAGTACATAGTTTATTACAGGATAATTACTGGGCAGTTGAGGTGTGTGTGCTTTAGTCTTCTCGTCTGCAACCGCACCAGTCACACTCAAATATTATGTCTAGTCTAGGTGCACTAACTTAAATCTGATTTTAAAGAAAGAAGGCTGTTTGCTGAGGAAAATAAGTAGCAATACTAGAATGCATGTAGCTTGCGAATGGTATGAAAACACTTAGAAATACAAAAAAAAAAAAATAAAAATTCTCTTGCGATAATCAGCAAAATTGACCATCAACTGCCAATGACTAGTTCACTTTCACTTAAATTCACTACACTTGATGTATACTGAGTCAGACTGTGCAATTTAAAAACCAAAAACTTCAAAATTCAAATAACTTACACATACAAAAATGATTCAGGTTGGTACAAATCTCTGACTGCAATAAAGATAAGCCAAAGCTTCAATCAGGTCAATGGGAACTGGAAGTTGGAAGATTATTAGATTATTATTCACAAACCAAAAACTTCAAAATTCAAATAACTTGCATACAAAAATGATTCAGATTGATACAAAGTTGGAAGATTATTAAACTACCACCATGTACTTGCTGTCTACTCCTAGCTTCTCACGCTCTCTCACACAACTAAAGCGCGCTCTCTCTCTCACAACTAAACCGGGAGTCTAGACCAATCAGCAGCCATTCGTTTAAATTGTAGCTAACTTCACAAACAAATCATAGGTCCTAAAGCCAGCCATATTCCTACCCCCAACTCCAGATAAACTGTACTGAAATGCATACAGTCAGTATGCCTCCCGACGTCCCTGCCCAGTAGATGCTATGGTGGTGGCAGCTACTACTAAGAAGGAATTCGCAGAAGAGAGACAAACTGTCCATCCACCCAACAAGGAGTCCTGGGCGATTGACATATTAGGGAAGCTTGTATTTGCCATAAGGTCTTTGAATTATTTAGCACATTTTACCAGGCTTCAGCAAGATCTTAACCAGCTCTCTGAAACCTTGGCAGGAGCTATTTCTGACAAAGTCTGTGATAATGTGGCTTCTCATATAGCCATCATAGAGTCCATTTCCAACTCTTCCATGCATCATGCAATAGAAGGGGTGGCTAGAGCGGCGGGTGCAGGTATAGTCACCAGACGACATGCTTGGATGCACCTTTGTGATTTTGTGGACTCCTTTAAGGCTTCCTTCATGAATGCCCCTATAGAGGCCGCTTCTTTGTTTGGCCCTAAACTCAAGGATACGCTGGCATGGTATGAACAAGATGACAAGACCTTGTCTGCCGTTGGTGTCAGACACTCCACAACCGCAATTCTACTCTAGAAATTAGAGGAGTGGAAAGATCTGGCACAAGAAATCACAGGGTTCTTTCTGGGATGCATGTGCCGAGTTTTCCCCAAGAGGCAGAGGGAGAAACTCCAATGGAAGATGCCCCTTTCCGCAAAAATGGGGTTCCAGAGATTCTTTCTCTGGCTAACCCTATCAGCGCTCCTGAAGCGTTGCCTGACTGCTCACCTCTGGAAGTGGTCGGGGGTTGTTTCTCCTTGTACCCTGCTGCCTGGCAAAACATAACAACCGACTCTTGGGTACAACAGATTATATCCAGAGGCTATCACATCCCCTTCCATCTTTGCCCAGTCTCATCAAGAGTGTTACCCAACATCCCAGCAAGTCAAAGGGAAACAGCAGCACACAAAATCAAAAAGCTGCTACACGAGTCATCCAGACAGTCTCCCCAGACCAGATAGGATCTGGATTTTACTCAAGGTCCTTTTTAATGCCAAAAAAGACAGGGGATTGGAGACCAATTCTGGATCTCAGTACACTAAACAAATTTGTAAAAACAGAGAAATTCCGGATGGTCATGGTTCAGTCTATCCTTCCTCTTCTGGAATTAGATGATTGGATGTGCTCTGTAGATCTTCAAGATGCGTATTACCACATAAAAATAGACAAAGGCTCAAGAAGATACCCCCTCTTCCATATAGGAGTCAGTCATTACCAGTTTCAAGCCCTGCCCTTCGGTCTCTCTACAGCCCCCAGAGAGTTTACAAAATGCATGGCAGTGGTTATCACTCACTTGCGACTTCAAGGATTCCAGGCATTTCCATATGTAGACGACTGGCTCCTTACCACCCCCACCAAGCATCTACTGAAAGAAGCCCTGCAGTATACTTTCTTAACAGCTCAAAGCCTGGGAATCACTATAAACTTGGAGAAATCCAACACAACCCCAACTCAAACGAAAACAGTCCTTGAACCAAATAAGGAATCAGATGCAAAAACCAGAGAATACAAGAAAAAGAAAAATAATCTGGTTCCACACAGCAGTGAAAATCAATATGTCCTTTATTGTAGTAAGGTAAGCACTTTCTCGGAATAACATCCGCTTCATCAGACCAACAAAGATAGAATAACAGTTACATTTTTAAACACCAAAACATACAATCAAAAATCAGATAAAATGTGCATCATAGCTAAAAGCCATGTGATAAAATACATCTGTAGAATATATAGATCTTTAAAAAATTGAATAAAAACAGACTAAATGAACAATATGTACTTAAAAATGGTAATGAATACAATAGTAAAAAAAAATGGGTAAATGAAGGGGTTAATACTAACTCCAACATACAGCATATAACCGGAAATGGGCGGAGCTCTGTAAGACCCAGAACTACATTGCATTCAACTGTTTCAGATGTACAAGCATCATATGCGAATGCTGTTAAAACTACCACTTCTACAGAACCCGCAGAACTGTTGCCCAATGTTCCTATTGTTCCTGTTAGTAAGGGAATTGTTTCAGAAGTTAACCTAAATACATCTGTAGCTGCTGTAAGCAATCATTCTGATGCTAGCACAAGCACTGCAGATGTTAGACCTAAAACAAGCATGGCTTCCAGTGTGAGCTTGAATTCCACAGAACAGGCCACTGTGCTATCAGGCTCCACCTGTGGACATTTTTTATTGAAAGAACCCCTGCCTATAAGAGACAGATCGAGGAATTGCATGCAAAATTAATGTATACGACAACTACACAGCCAGGAGGACAAAATAAGGTCAGGAAAGAGATACAAACAAGCTTAGTTCACAATATCTCTACTTTAACTTTAACTGACTCACAATTATCTGTGTTAAACAGAGGTTTAACCTTTGTTCTGGCTCAAAGAATGGACATAACAGAGGTAATTAAAGACCTACACCTTTTTGGCAGAACTCTTACACTTAAAGCTATGTTTGGTAATTCTAATAATGCTGATTGTATATTTAGAAAGCCCAGCACTTACATACCACCTAGTAATTCTACTATAGATCTGTTTATTGACCTTTGTGAAAAACAACTTAGAGAGAAGTCTCTAGATAAGCAAACTAATAATTTTAGTAATTTATCAGCTGCAGAGATACAAGCTCTAGTTGAATTGAAAGAATTAAATAGTATAGAAATACATCCAGCTGATAAAGGAGGTGGTATTGTAGTTATCGACAAGGACAAATATATAGAATCTATGTTAAGTCATCTCAGTGACGTTGATACCTATGCCATCTTATCTATGCATATACTTAGTAGTGTCATAGAAAAAGTACAGATGTTATGTAGTCCTATCTTGCCTACATTCTTACCTATGGGTTCGGAGCCGAATATCGGCTCTGACTCGGCCTATTTACTAGCTCAAAAGTCTCTGATTGGCTGGGCTAAGAGGGTATCCCATAGTACACTGCTTCGCATCCCCAGATCTCGTTTGCCGCTTCTAGAGCTCGGATGTGGTCTCACTTGGCTGTGGCTAAGTACTCTTTTTGACTTATTTCTCTTGAGAAAGTGGTTGCTTCATATTTCAAAAGCTATTTTAATAGCTATTCTTGCTGCGGTAGTTGTGTTTGTGTGTGTAGTAGTGTTTTTTTGTGGTATCCCTAATAGTTCCCACGGGTCAGGCCCGTTTTAGTTAGAGGACCTAGTCCTCCCTTCCTCCCTTAGTGAGTAGTTCGCTGTTTCTTATTGTATATCCTTTTTTGAGAACCGTTTAAGTTAGAGGTTCTCTATCTGTGTTCCTGTTGTTATTGTTTGTTGGTTTAGAGCTTCGCTCTTCTCTGTGGTACTGTCTGCTGTATAAATAGTGGGCTTCCCGCCCTTTTTGGTAATTGTTAACTGTAGTTACGCTGTGTGCTTTGCACCTGTTGGAAGTCGTTAATTCTTCGGATATGTCTAAGGATCAGAAAGAACATAAGCCTTCTGGCTTTAAAAAGTGTTCAAAGTGCGGATATAAAATGTCCATCATGGATGGACACTCTGTGTTTACTGTCTTGGAGCCATCCATTTACAGGAGTCGTGTAGCTTTTGCCACACCTTCAGTCCTAGGGTGCTCCAAGAGAGGAAAAACAAATTTAAAGGGACTGCTTAAACCATATTTTGAGGAGGCTATAGATTCGACTCCCAGCTCCCAGTTGAAATCTAAGTCCTCCAAGTCCAAGAAAAGGTCTCTGGCTCCATCAGCATCTTTGGAGCCTCCAGAGAAAATTACCATATTGGATACTGCTTCCTCGGCTCCACCGTCTTCGGGGCCACAGGAGGTGTCTGAATTAAGTAAATCAGCATCCGCTCCGATCATTCACGAACCTATTTGGAGCCGGTCGCCGAGTGTGAGGCATGGTTCACCAGATAAGAGGTCTCAGTCTCCATCCATTTCCTCCAAATCCTCCAGGCTTTCTGATTTGGATGTGGATAGGGTGGTGCAGAGGCTCCTACAGTCGCCGGTGTTGGCTAAATTGTTTTCGGCTCTGACCCAGTCAGCTCTGGAGCCAATTCCTATGGTTGTTTCATCGATTCCTCCTCCGAGCACATCCTTGCTGTTGGAGCCGGTATGTTCCACTCTGAGTGATGTTCCTGCACTGGCTGCGATACCCCCTTTGAGTTATCGGTGCCGACCTCGGCTCTGACCATGTCGGTTCCGTCCACAGTGTTCGAGACTCAGGTCTCCTCGGTCGGGCCCGAAGGGGATGCCTCAGGACATCTTTTGGCTCTGAGTCTCCCACTCAGTGCATCAGCTAGGGGGACCCTGGTCCCGGTTGTAGCCTTGGAGGCCAGTCGGTCCTTGGACTCGGGGGGACCCACCTTCAAGGCCATGCAGAGAGCGGTGGCCAGGTTGTCAGCTACGTCACTCGGGTCAGTCATTCCATCCCCCACCACTCCGGTGAGAGCTTCTGGCACCCACCTATCCTTGGACAGCAGAGCACCAGGCCCTAAGGATACCCCCACGAGTGGTCCCCCACTTTCTGAAGGTCCCTCGGAGCCTATGCCTGAGGAACCTCCCAGAAAGAGATTGCGCAAGAGGAAGTACATAGACTCCCAGGACGAGTCTCTCACTTCCGATACTGACCTCGAGGAATTGGAAGGGTCCCCCAAGTCTTCCTCTGATGATGTTTCCTTCTCCGATATCCTGGAGATACTGAAACAAAGAGGAGACTGGCCTTCCAAAACCCTTTCCGAGGAGGAGTCAGTATTTCTTAAGGCTTTTGGTGCTCAATCTTCCACCTCCTGTGTGTCTCCACCCTTTGATGAACTTCTTGACCTGATTTATCGAAGGGTGTGGGAAAACCCTGATTCTGTGGAGCCAGTACCTCGGCGCCCCAACAAATTTCTATCCACCCCTCACGGAAAAGAATTTCTGACAAAGAGAGTCCCAGTAGATGCCATGGTGGTGGCAGCAGCCACCCAGAAGGAAGTCGCTGAGTCTTTCTCTCCGGTCCATCCTCCTAACAAGGAGTCTAGACTATGGACTGGTATGGGAAGCATACCTTGTCTTCAGCCACCTTCACCTTAAGGTCGCTGAATTACTTATCTCATTTCACTCGGCTCCAGAGAGATCTCCTTAAGGAGTTGGGAGATACTCTTGCGGGTAACATACCTGAAGCGGTGGCTCAGACAGTCAACGCACAGGTTTCTACCCTCAACTCCATCGCAAACTCGTCCATGCGACTCATTTTATATGCGGCCGAGGGAGCGAGTAGGGTGGCCAGCTCAGGTGTAGCCCTTAGAAGGCAAGCCTGGCTGCACCTGTGTCACTTTGCGGAGGCCTTCAAGTCTTCCTTCACTGATGCCCCTTTTGATGGTTCCTCCTTGTTTGGGACCAAAGTGAAAGACACCCTCACCAGGTGCGAGCAAGCGGGAAAGACCCTGTCTGCCATAGGGGTCCATTTTTCCCTCCCGTCTAGGCCTTACTCCAAGGCTCAGCGAGGGGAAAAGATGTGGTTCAAGAGATCACAAAGGTTTTTTCCTGCCGCACAAGGTGAAACCCCCTCCCGAGGCAGGGGAGGGGGGAGTTATTCAGGGAGACGTCGCCCCAGAGGGGGCCCCCACAATTCTGGGGACTGTGATTCTTTTCATGGCTCCCTATACTCTCATTCCTGAGGATGTGCCCGACTCTGCTTATCCGGTGCCAGTTGGGGGTCAAATGTCCTTGTATCCGGAAGCCTGGGAAAACATCACCCAGGACCGATGGGTATTAAGGATAATTTCTGGAGGTTACACAATTCCATTCTGTTCAGTACCCCCTCCCATTAGAAGAATCCCAGATGTTCCACCCAGTCAACGGGATCAAGCAGCCTCAGAGGTATCTCAGCTGCTAGAAAAAGGAGTCATCCAACCAGTCCCCTCAGACCAGATCGGATTAGGGACTTACTCAAGATTCTTTTTGGTGCCGAAAAGAACAGGGGACCTGAGACCCATACTAGATCTCAGTCAACTCAACCATTACGTACACAAGTCCAAATTCCATATGGTCACCCTACAATCTATTCTCCCATTGTTGGGAAAGGAAGTATGGATGTGCTCCATCGACCTGAAGGATACTTACTACCATATCAAAATGGACAGGGCATCCAGGTGTCATCTACGCTTCCAGCTGGGAGCCAGACATTTCCAGTTTCGAGCCCTGCCCTTTGGTCTCACCGCAGCCACTAGGGTGTTCACCAAGTGTATGGCAGTGGTGAAGGCTCACTTGAGACATCAAGGATTCCAGGTGTTTCCGTACCTGGACGACTGGCTCCTTACTGCCCCCACCAGGCATCTACTAATTCAGACCAGGAACACGACCATTAGTCTATGTCACCAATTAGGCATTACAATAAACTGGAAAAAATCTGCCTTGTTGCCCTTACAGCATGTCACCTTTATAGGAGCAGAGCTGGACACCATTCAAATGCAAGCGATCCTACCACAAGAAAGGATCACAGGGTTGCAACAACAAATTCTCACACTGATGCCTCTGAGACATGAGAAGGCAAGACTGATTCTTCAACTCCTAGGGACCATGGCAGCTACTATGATGTTGGTCCCGTTAGCGAGATTACACATGAGAATTCTTCAATGGCTTCTCTTTGTCCAATGGTCCCTCCAAAGACTTCCACTATCCCATCCAATCCTAATGACAGACAAATGCAAGCAGGACCTTTGTTGGTGGCTCTGCACCAACAACTTGAATGTAGGAAAACCCTTTGTCCCACCCGTCCCTGTGGCCACAGTGACTACAGACACCTCCCGGATAGGGTGGGGGGGGCATTATCTCAGCAGGATGGTCCAAGGCACGTGGCAGGAGCACGAGATACATTTGCACATAAACGTCCTGGAGATTAGAGCAGTGCTTCTTGCGTTGCAGGCACTTCAAGAAGTCCTCCCTCTAGGGACTATTGCGATACACTCAGACAACATGTCATTAGTGTGGTATCTCAACAAGCAAGGAGGAACCTGATCTTATCCACTATGCAGGGAGGCCATGCACGTGTGGCACTGGGCAATAGCTTCCCAACGGTTTCTAGTGGAAATGCACATCCTGGGGAAGACCAATGTGATAGCAGACAAGCTAAGCAGGGTGATTCTTATGCCCTACGAGTGGTCCCTGAATTGCCTGGTGGCAGACCGAATCTTCAGCAGATGGGGTCAACCTTGCTGCGACCTTTTTGCCAGCCCCCTCAATGCGAAATGCAGCAACTACTTCTCACTGATCCCCCCCACCGGGGGAATCACCCAGGGATGCTCTAGCTCACAATTGGCCCTCCGCTCTGCTTTATGCTTTCCCTCCGTTTCCCCTTCTCTCAAGGGTGATTCAGAAAGCGCAATCCTTGGGAAGCAGGATGATTCTGATTGCCCCACACTGGCCTCATCAAGTATGGTTCCCCTTCCTTCAACTCTACCTTGTGGATACTCCTTGGATTCTGGAACCCCTTCCAGACTTACTGACACACATGTCGGGACAATTCCACCCATCTCTGAAGACTCTCTGGCTGACAGCCTGGCTACTCCACTTCCATCCTTAGTCAGACGTCATAATTTTTCGCCATACATAGTCCATATTTTGTCATCCTCTCATAAACCATCCACTAGAAAAATCTACTTTAGCAAATGTAAAAGATTCTCTATTTGGGCTAATTCCAGAGGAATTGATCCCTATATGGCTCCGATTGATTCTGTTTTGGAATTTTTGTCTATATTGTTCTATCAGGGGTCTGCTTCAGCCACCATCAAAGTTCAGCTGGCGGCTATATCAAACTTCCACGTGGCCAATGAACCTAGCCTTATGGCACACAGACTATGTAAAGCATTCCTTAAAGGTACCCTATTGCTTTGTCCCCCAGTATCACAACCTGTTATGCCCTGGGACCTCAATTTTGTTCTTCAAGCCCTCACTCTTCCACCCTTCGAGCCTGCAGCTACCTGCGAGTTAAAGTTTCTAACATGGAAAACAGCCTTTTTAATAGCTATCACTTCAGCGAGGAGGGTCTCCGAAATCCAAGCCCTTTCCATCAACCCCCCATGTTTGATCTTCCATAAAGATAGTATCCCTTAGACCAAACCCGTCATTCCTTCCCAAAATGGCTTCCCTGTCTAATATAAATCAGTCAATTGAGCTGCCAGTTTTCTTCCCCAATTTTTCCAACAAGGCAGAATTCAGATTTCACTAACTAGATGTACATAGACAGCTACGCTTCTATCTCCAGTGGACAAACGAACACTATCTCAGCGGACAGTGCAGCAACCAGGAAGTCCAAAAATCAAGAACAAAAGCACAGTCAGCACTGTTCGGACAAAAGAGATTTGGAAATCTGACCAACTCTTTGTCTCCTTTTCCGAAAACCGACTTGGTTCTCTGATCTCCAAGGTCACGCTCTCTAGATGGATAGCCAGCTGTATTTCCTTCATTTATCACACAGCAGGTAAAACTTTGCCCTTTCCACCAAAAGCCCATTCCACAAGAGCTGTTTCCACATCCACAGCCTATCAAGCTAGATTGTCGATGGATGATATATGTGCTGCGGCCACTTGGGCTTCTCCTCACACTTTTGTCTCTCATTACAAATTGGACATGGTCTCCAGGGGCAGATCTTCATTTGGCTCCACAGTTCTCAGGAGTATTTTCCCTATGAGCCACCTGGGTTGTAGGTGCTAGGGACGCTGTCCCATGGGTAAGAAAGTAGGGGAGATAAGACTACATAACATCAAGAAGTTCTGTACTCACCATAACGTTCGATGTATGTAGTCCATTTTGCCTCACATTCTTACTTACCCTCCCACCTTTCCCCCTGCCTGGAGGATTTGGAGGTAAAATTTTATCATGCAGAGTCCCTTTGTTTAATTTGTTTGGATATTTTGTTCGTATGGATGTGTGTTATGTATGCAATAACTGAATTGTTTGCAGCAAACTAGATCTGGGGATGCGAAGCAGTGTACTATGGGATACCCTCTTAGCCCAGCCAATCAGAGACTTTTGAGCTAGTAAATAGGCTGAGTCGGAGCCGATATATGGGTAAGAATGTAAGGTGAGATGGACTACATACATCGAACGTTATGGTGAGTACATAGCTTCTTGTTTTTGATCTTTGATTTATTAATAACAGGCATGATGTCTGAACAACTGTTTGAGTATTTCAAGGTAGAACATCCAACAGTCCCTTTGATATATGGTCTACCCAAAACACATAAGAATCCTTTAACTCCACCTATGCACCCTATAGTTTCAGGCCGAGGTTGGATAACTGAGCCACTTTCTATCTTTGTAGAAAAGACTTTGCATGCTGCTTTGGCTAATTGTAGCATTGTTTTAAAGGATACCAAGAGTTTTTTAAATGAGCTATCCAAACAAAATGAAATTATCTTAGGACAATGTTTATTTGTAACTCTGGATATTGAATCATTGTTGACTGTTATACCCAATGAATGGGGAATTGAAAATGTCAGAGAATTACTGTGTGAGAGAAACACCCCTGATACTAAGGTGACACTTATTTGCACACTTTTGGAAATCATCCTAGAAAACAATGTATTTATTTTTAATGATGTTCATTATGCACAAACGCCAACATATCCCTAGCTAATTGGGAAGCTAAACATGTACTTTCGAATAATGAATACCAGGTTAACATCAAATGGTATAAACATTTTGTGAATGATATTTTTTTGTTGTGGCATGGCTCAGAGCAGCGGCTACAAGAGTTTATTTTATACTTGAATCAGTTAAATACTTTTTTGAGTTTTACCTATGAATATTCTGATAAAGAAGTAGAGTTTTTGGATGTTAAAGTTACTAAAAATAATTTATCCACTGTGTCTACTACTTTGTATAAGAAAACTGTTAGAAAGAATAATGTTCTACACTATGGCAGTATGCATCTGAATCATACGAAATTTAATGTGTTGAAAGGACAGATATTTCGAACCATGAGACTTTTTAATGATGATGATAGTCTCATTGTTGCATTACAAACACTTAAACAAGAATTTTTAGAAAGAGGCTATAGCAGTAAACTTACTGATACTCAAATAGTAGAAGGATGGTGGCATAGGTCAGGTAAGTGCCAGTCATACTCCCCCCCCTCCCCACTAGTATTAACAATAGGGATAATACTGACAATACTTTCTCAAGTGATGCTTCCACTGATACCTCTAGGAATAAACTAAGGATGCCATTGACTTTTGCCAGCAATGTGCATGTAGCATGTGATATTATTAAAAAGAACTGGGATATTCTGTCTACTGTACATGAGTTGAACGGGGTCATTGGCACACAGCCAGATTTTGCTTTTAGAAATAATAGATCCCTTAAGAGTCAGCTCTGTTATCGATCCTTTAATATTAAATCATCTATAATATCTGATAGACTTAGTACATATATGTGTAGGAATTATATAGCCTGTACACATATACACATTGGTAATCATTTCACACATCCCACTTTGGGTTTTAAGACAGATACTGCTTTTTATGCAGATTGTCGAACAAAAAATGTTGTCTGTTTTTGCTATTGTACTACCTGCTTCTCATTTTACATTGGGAAAACAAACAGGGTGTTTAAGGATAGAATACTTGAACACCTTAGGGATATTAGGAATGTTAAAGAAACCAGCGCACTATCACTACATGTAGCTAAAGAGGGTAAAGAACATAAATTTAGCTTTATGGTACTAGAGATTCTGCATAGTACCAAGAGAGGAGGTGACATAAATAATAGAACAGAATCTAGTAAACAGAAATAGATTTTGCGCTTTCAAGCTGATAAACCTCCTGGTTTAAATAACAGAGTTTCCCTGAAACACTTCCTTAAAGCACAGCCATTAAAGCATTGATTTCTCTTTTAATATTTTATCATATATATTTCAATAGTCCATCTTTTATTATTTTTTACTATTGTATTCGTTACCATTTTTAAGTACATATTGTTCATTTAGTCTGTTTTTATAAATTTTTTAAAAAAGATCTATATATTCTACAGATGTATTTTATCACATGGCTTTTAGCTATGATGCACATTTTATCTGATTTTTGATTGGATGTTTTAGTATTTAAAAATGTAACTGTTATTCTATCTTTGTTGGTCTGATGAAGCGGATGTTATTCCGAGAAAGCCCTTACCTTACTACAATAAAGGACATATTGATTTTCACTGCTGTGTGGAACCAGATAATTTTTCTTTTTCTTGTACAACCCCAACTCAGTCTTTGGAATTCTTAGGGGTACTGTTGGACACAAGAAATTGCACAGCATCCCTTCCAGAACACAGACTTCAGAGAATACGACAAGTTCAACCGCTGATCTGTTACCACAAATCCCCAGCTCTATCTGTACTTCAGCGTTGGGGGTCAATGGCAACTTCGATTGCCATTGTTCCCCTAGCCAGATTCCACATGAGACTTCTTTAATGGCTACTTCTCACTCAGTGGTACCCTCTACAACACCCTTTGTCTTTTCAAATAAGTGTGACTCAGAGATGCAAGCAAGATTTACTCTGGTGGATGTCTCGAAATCCCCAACAATGGTCTCGCCCTTTCATCCCCCATCAACCAATAGCCACGGTGACCACGGATGCCTCCCTGATGGGGTGGGGGGCTATGTCAGGGAAACTTGGGTCTATATTAGAACATCGAAGTCTTGAAACTTTGAATGTTCTAATATCGACCCCTATTCAGTTAACGCTGAAAATAGCTAAGCTGCAGAACACCAAATTCTTTCCTAGGGAAAGAATTTGGTTGGCTATTTCTGTGGCTTCGCTATTTTCAGCATTGTGATGGAAAGTTACGGGTCTGGTTCAGGTAAGTGTGTGATTGTGTGGATGTGAGGGTTTAGGCGCCTTTAGGTGAGTTAGGGTTAAGGCATGGGTCAGGTAAGTGTGCGATTGTGATGGACGTTAGGGTTAGGGCGGGGTAGGTGAGTTAGGGTTAGGGCATGGGTGAGGTGAGTGTGAAAGAGTGACGGACCTTAGGGTTAGAGTTTTGGTTAAGGTAAGTGGATAGATAGTAGTGTATGTACAGTTTAGTGTAGGGTTAGATGTAGGGTTTTAAGTGTATGTGTGTGGATTGCTGTTTTTTGGTGTGCTTGTGTTGTGTTTATGTGTTTTGGAACAGCAGATTTTTTCCCTGGAAAAGATTTGCTGTTCTGCATGTTTGATATTTTAAGGGTTCGCTGAATAGGGGTCGATATTAGAACTTTTGAAGTTTTAAAATGTCAGTGTTCTAATATAGACCCATAAAACTCGGTCCAAAGCACCTGGTCGGAGACAGAGGCCCTTTTGCATATCAATGTCCTGGAACTGAGGGTGGTGCTTCTAACATTGCAAGCATTTCACTCCATCCTTCCGTCAGGGACTATTGCAATCCAGTCAGACAACATGTCAGTGGTCTGGTACATCAACAAACAAGGGGGCACCAGATCTTACCCATTATGCCGAGAGGCCTTGAGAATATGGCAATGGGCGATAGCTCACAACCGCTTTCTGATTGCAATGCACATTCTTGGGAGCCCCAACGTGATAGCAGACAAATTGAGCAGGTGCATTCTACAGCCTCACAAGTGGTCCCTCAATCCTCTGATAGTTGCAAAAATCTTCCACTGTTGGGGCCAGTCTTGCTGCGACCTATTTGCCTCCCCAACCAACTACAAGTGCAGCAACTACTTTGCCCTGATCCCCCCTTGGTGACAGTCACAAAGAGATGCTGTAGTCCACGCTTGGCCCTCAGGTCTTCTTTATGCCTATCCTCTTCTTCCCCTCATCTCCTAATTTCTAAAGAAAGCATGACAGTTGAAGAGCAAAGTGATCCTCATTGCTCCATATTGGCCTCGACAAGTCTGGTTTCCCTTCCTCTGGCCTCACCTGCTAGATCAACCATGGATCCTCAATCCATACCCAGCATTGATCTCTCAACTGCAGGGTCTGATTCACCCAATCTAACAACCCTGAAACTGACAGCTTGCTTTATCCACTTTTTATGATTGCCAGGCATGAAAACCTTTCGTCCCCTGTGCACAATATTCTTATTGCATCTCATAAATCATCCACTAGACTATCTTAACAAATGGAAGAGGTTTTTTATATGGGCAGCAGATAAGCAAATAGACCGCTTGTCAGCCTTGGTCTCGGTAGCATTGGATTGCTTATCACATCTTCTCCATTCTGGGGTGTCTGCATCTACTATCCGTGTACATTTGGCTGACATCTCAAATTTTCATATTGGTTTTCAAGATTCTTCACTTATGTCACACAGACTCTATAAGACTTTTTTGAAAGGGGTTATCCACCTAAAACCTCCCATTAGAGAACCCGTACAACCTTGGGATTTGGCTTTGGTTTTGCAAGCTTTAACAGCTCTACCCTTTGAACCTGTGTCTTCTTGTGTTGTAAGATATCTCTCTTGGAAAACTTTGTTTCTGATTGCAATCACATTGGCCAGACGATTGTCAGAACTTCAGGCCTTATGCATAAAACCTCCCTATCTTATCTTCCATAAGGACAGAGTATCACTGAGAACTAACTCAACCTTTTTACCAAAAGTGGTGTCAGAGTGATCTATCAACCAGTCTATTGATCTCCCAGTGTTCTTTCCTAACCATTGTAACAAGGGAGAGTATTGCCTGTACTCCTTGGATGTTCATAGGCAATTATGTTTTTATCTGGCCAGAACAAAATCTACCCATAAATCAGACCAACTCTTTCTGGCTTTTTCTGGACCTAGACGAGGTCATCCTGTATCAAAAGTTACATTGGCTTCATGGTTGAGAAATTTGTATCACCTTTACCTACAACAAAAACAATCTCACCTTGCCTCATAGAGTCAAAGCACATTCTACAAGATCTATGGCAACTTCAGCAGCTTCCCATGCTAGGGCTTCCCTCAATGATATTTGCTCAGCTGTAACTGGGCCAAACCTCATACCTTTATTCTTCATTACAAATTGGACTTGGCCTGTAGAGGTAGAGCTTCCTTTGGTTCCATGGTGCTCAGGAATGTCCTTCCAAGAGGGTCACCCAGGAATGCAGGTAGCAGGGGACTCTGTCCCATCAGTAAGCAATGAACGTAGATTAACAGCATCAGATAAAAAAGTTGTGTCTTACCATAACGTTCCATTTGTGTTGTTGATATTCTTTTATTCCTTACTTCCCAACCTCTGTCCCCCATCCAGAGGTTCTTAGTTGATCTTATGTACTCCTTTCTGGTAGCTCTATTATGACCAGAGGTAGCCTCTACTTTTATCTATCAACATGCAAACTTGATCTGAGGTAACAGGGAGCAGAGCATTCTGGGTAGGACCTTGGCTTGAGAGTTTTTGGCTGATGTAAGCTTGATATTGGCCGGCTCGGTTCCAAGGATGGAACTGATAACCCATCAGTAATGAATGAATGAATCATTCTTTGATTCAATGATTGTCCACAGTTTGCAGTCATCCACAGAGCTGGATAGACAAAGGATATGTAAGTTTGCCTTAACTTCTGAGACTTAAATACTGAACAGGAAATGGCCTAGTATGGAATCCTGAGGTATGGGCCTAGTGACTGGATTCTAGCTAGAGTCACCTCACATACTTTCACATTATGTGTCCTGTATTTGATCCATTTGTCTGTCCACTTGCTGACATTGGTGTTTGTGCCCACTTGAGACAGTTTCTCTGTAATACCTGAGTTACCTTCTTGAAGACATAAAACAGATTTAACAGACACGATGTAGCTTAAACAAATCAAACATGGGCTTGGCACACAGTCAGGAGATTACCTGGTTCCTTTTTGAAAAGTTTCATGATGACTTGTTGGTCTGTGTCACAGATGAGGAGAGTCAGGGGTATGGGTCTATAAGTGCCTGCATCAGGAGATGGTCTACTCCACCTTTCAGATGGATGGCTGTTGCTGTACACCCTTCTGTAAGAACATACTGTCTGGAGGCTGTGTTTAGGGAGCCAACTATGTCTACTAAGTCAGGTTTTAAGTCATGCTATAGGCAACCTGGGATGTTGTCAGGGCCCATTGATTCTGTGTTTTTAGCCTTAGAGATGCACAGATGAACTGCTCTTCTGATAAAATAAACTGAGTGATGTTTGCATGCATACTTTGGATGATGGCCAGTGGCAACAGAGGGGTGAAGTGTGAGACAAACTGTCAGCTAGCAGATTGTCTATTTCCTCCAGTTGTGTATGGCTGGTGGCATCCACAAACAACTTTGCACTTAGTTGTGTATTCCTAACCACTGAACTAATCCACAAAGACCAAAACCATGAAACGCAGTCGAAAAAGGAAACAGTCCCTGCAGCAGCAAGTATATGGAATGGTAAAAACGCAATGTTAAAAAAAAAAAACAACACAAACAAATAGCTAATAAACTTTACTCATACTGCTTTTTAAAAAAACTTCTTCAATAGTGCAAGTGCACAAGCATCATTTAAATAAAAATTCTGTTGTTATATTCTTATCTATACATAATTTTTATTTTTCAAAAACAGATCTCAAGCGAAATCTGCCACAAGGTCTCCCTGTTTTAAACATCTAATGGTCAATGACACCCTTTGTGTTGCAATTAACTTATCCATAGAATCTATCATGATATAAGGGCCCTGTAAATGAATCTACACATATTACATCCAAGACTCACCAACTTTATTGTGATTCTTAATTTCTAAGGCTCTTTTTATTATAATTATTCCTTAACACAAAGAGGATGTTCCCCAACTATTTGACTAATGTCAGCATTACCCTGCAAAATTCTCCAATTTTTTCTTAGAACTTGTTTAATATGTTCACTGTCAATAGTCATATCCAGGAACAAACCACATTCTTGTTTACTTCATCATTATGTGTGCCTAGAGAACAAAAATTATCTTTGTTATTCAAAATAGCCTGATATTGGGTTTCCAAAACAAGTAATCATACCCTCTATTAATAAACATATCAGAAATAAAGTCTACCTCTTCATAAAAATCACTGTCCTTTAGTATGAGATGGATGACCACTTTTGAAATGTAGATAACCATTTGTAAAAAAATGCCACTTTGAAATCTGGATTCAACTGAATCCCACCAAAAAGGATATCCAAAAACTAACCAGTTTCCCCTTGGTGAATTTTAAAAATTCAACTGTATTGTGTATCATTGCAGGGTAATGCTGACATTAGTCAAATTTGTGTTAAGGAATAATTATAATATAAAAGAGCTAGAAATTAAGAATCACAATAAAGTTGGTGAAGTTAGTAACATCCGGATGTTTCCTTGTCTTGGATGTAATATGTGTAGATTCATTTTACAGGGCCCTTATATCATGATAGATTCTATGGATAAAACTTTTGAAGTACCCCAGTATGTTAATTGCAACACAAAGGGTGTCATTTACATTAGTTTTTGTAGCAGCTGTACTTCATTTTATATAGGAATGACCATTAGATGTTTAAAAACTAGAATACGTGAACATCTGTATAGTATAAAAAGTAAGGACATAAATAATGCTTTGTTTAAACACTCAGTTGTGTGTCCTAACTTTAAGAAATTTCTTTTTTCAGTGTTAGAGGTTTGTCATTCAGACCTGAGGCGATTTTAGAATTTTGTCGAACAGAGGGAGACCTTGTTTGAGATCTGATCGACCCCAGGTCTGAATGATTCAATTAACATTAAATGTTTTTTGAAAAATAAAAAATTATGTATAGATAAGAATATAACAACAGAATTTTTTATTTAGCCTGTTTTTTTAAAAAAATCCTGATCATGTTTATTGGATAATTGAATGTTAATTAATGAATTGGGTATTTAAATGATACTTGTGCACTTGCAATGTATTCTGAAGAAGTTTTTACGAAAGCGTGTATGGAGTAAAGTTTATTACGCTATTTGTTGTGTTTGTGATTTTAACATTGCAACGTTTTTACCATTCCATATACTTGCTGCTGCAGGGACTGTTTCCTTTAGTTGTGTATTCCCCTTAACATTTCACACTTATTTAAATAAATGATTTGTGACAACACCTCCGAATACAATGTTGGATATGCATCACATGCCACACAATGATACTGCTGACACAGTCATACAACTGTTCCAATGTTACATAATTACATCAATTGCACAACATATGCCTATATGTGTTTCATGGAGAAGCTGTGTTTGAGCGGCCTGATGCCATATAAGCACACATTACAAATGAGTCAGTTGTGGCTCATGCAGAACATTTACTGACACAAATGCAGATAGTCACACAATGTTGTTGCTGACCATCTTAATAATCCTTGAATAAAAATATGGACGAACCACCATAGGAGAACAAATAAAACGAATAGTAAAAGGTTATTCCAACAAACAATCGAATTCTCAGGTGCCATATTTTTATTCAAGTTTGCTTCATATGTTTTGGGCTTCCTTTAGTGGTGTCTACCTGATATTTCTGTTTATCTTAATAATCTTTTGGCTCAGCAACATAATTGCCCATAGATTGAATTCCACAAGGTTGCAACTGAATCAAAACATGTGATATTTTTGTGAATATCACAGCATTACAACATGTGGATGAATCAAGACTTACTTGCCCAAGTAATCAATATGTCACAAAGCATTTAATGATGGTAAGTATACACATGCATACCTGTGCCATACTGCAAGTGTCAATGTGATGGTTAAATGAGAACTGCATAGAATGTTGATGTGCTGCACTACAAGAACACGTGCCTTAATAAGTCAACAATATACATAGTATCATCCCATGTCAACAGTTCTTAGGAGGCATATTACTACAGCTGTTCTAAAAGGAACATGTAATGAAATGGCAGCAGTGGCCATCAATACATTATCTTACATCAGAGATTGTAATGCACTCTTGTAGGCCTATCGTACATACACACCTCAACACAGCACATGTCGATGACAGCAACATTGACACGTGAAATGTTCATAGGGTCATAGGGTATTACTAAGCTAATGGTCAACATCACATAAAATCCTAGACATTATAACATTTTAAAGCAAACTCACTATACCTGTATGATGGAGATAGTAAAGCTTTGTGTGCATATATTTCTTTGATTGCATTACATAGTGCCTCTCTCTACATGTGACATGCACACCAACCCATGACAGAATAAGCAATCACATATTCAGTGGTCTGGAAGTGGGTTGCAGAGGCTCATGGAAGAACTCTGCTTTATGATGTGTGTATGCATCTTTAACATGAGAACATCCTCTACTCCTGTGCAGGAGGGATTTCATGTGGTCAGAGAGAGAACAAAAGGGGATGTTGGATGCATGGGGCTATGTTAAAGGATCTCCTAAGTTGTATTGAAATGAAAAGTGATTCAAAAGATCATACAATGACCTTAATGTACCATCAATCCCACACAAAGTAGTAGACTGGGTCTGATTTGAACATTATACCAATGTAAGTATAGAAATTGCAATGTAACAGCAGCACCACCAAATATGTCTGACTTTAACACTGTCATATTGCACTTTATTGAGTATGATAGCATTGTTGTATGCTGAGAAGAACATGTTGGGAAGAATGTCTGGTATGGATGTGGAGTCACATCTTAGTGTAAAATTGTCTCAACAAATATTTGAATGGATACACACTGAAGTTGCCTGCTGTCAGATTAGAACCCATAAATATCTAGTTACAAAAGCTGGAGAACACAGTACCTAACTTTACTGCCACAGCACAAGTTTGATTTGATTAATGTCAGAGTGCACTTTATACAGGATGACATCATCAGTGGGTATGTTACAAGAAGATGTTCGAAGGAGTGTCTGACGTAGCTGTGGACTCACATGCCATTCTAAAATTTTCACCATATTGATTTTTAAAGGAACACACACACACACACACACACACACACACACACACACACACACACACACACACACACACATGCACACACACACACACACACGCACACACATGCACACACACACACACACACACATGCACACACACACACACACACACACACACACACACACACACACACACACACACACACACACACACACACGTTGAGCACAGTGAGACTAGAACCCCTACCCAACCGTCTACAGAATACAGCACTTAACACAAGTGCTATAGCACAAGTCCAGCTTTTAGAGTGTCAGACCACACTTTATAGCTGATGACATCAGCAGTGTATGTTTGTGAGAAGACAATGGTAGTAGAAGTGGCTCACATGCTGTTTTAAAAAGGTCTGTCTAATATGAGTTAACTGAACACAAACACACACAACAGTTGACCGCAGTGAGAAAAGAACCCTACCTATCTACAGAACCTAGTACTTGACAAAAACTCCACGGCACAATTCTGACTTTTACACTGTTGCTGGACAATTTATAGTGGATGACATCATCACTGGATGTTTGAGAGAAGATATTGGGAGCCCTGTAGTAAATTGATATGTAGGCATGTATGGCTGTCAAAATATTTGATCTGATGTTGTCAATCTTCATTCTTGACTGTTGTGTTTTGGTTCTGATCCTCAAAAATGACTCTGCCATTATATCAAGCTTGTGCCAGCCAGAAACTCTCAAACCCAGACTACCCATACTGCCTCTCTTCCCTTCCCTTCAGATTTCATTTGTCACATAGAAAATTGGATGTGTCAGCTGTGCTGTCAGCTAAGTACTAACTTTTTTGATATATATACCCTCCCTTCCCTCTTACGTATGGTAAATTCTTAAATACCATTGTTGGTATTCCCTTTCTCTTCTTTCTTTCTTTCCACCCTTTACCCTTTTTGAGGGTATTTTTTCTAAATACCATTGTTGATAAAAAAAACATCTTTACTCTATACTTTCCGTTAATTCATTAGTTCCATTGGTGTGCATGTCTGAGTTTTGTGTCTGGGTGTGTGCCCTCTTATATTTTTGAAAGATGTCTGTTAGAAAAATATGTACTTAAACATATACAGAATGCTAGAAAAATATGTACTTAAACATATACAGAATGCTAGAAAAATATGTACTTAAACATATACAGAATGCTAGAAAAATATGTACTTAAACATATATAAACTGTTAGAAGAATATGTACTTGAACATATATATAGTGCAAAGTTTAGAAATAGTATAATATGTAATGCATTTGATTCTATTTAACAATATGGCAGTAGAAATGATCTTGCATGTAACTGCTTGAAACTTAGCTGCAGTGTGGTTAACCTCTGACCCTGGCAGTAGCCAGCTCAGCAAGCTTATGTCTTTCAGCAACTATAATCTGCTGGGTTAGAGAGAAATAAATATGTATGCATGTATATCTTTCTTCCTTCCACCGAGAAGGATGGCCTTGTGAACACTATCAGAGATAGTGTGCAGCTGCTTACCAGAGAGACAAAGGAACGTATTAAGAGATAAACTGACCATTGTATGCGAACTAATCTAAAACCTTGAAAGAAGCAACATCTACAGGAAGACATTGTAATTAACCAGGTGCCTCGCAAGGCTGTGTTATTCTCATGGGAAAGTTTTTAAAACATTACCTAAGCATCTTCTTATGAATGAAGTATTATGGACTATAGTGATGTAAATGCCCTGTGACTGACCACGTCAGTAAAGTGGGCAAAAGCTGATTGCAAATGGTATATAATTGAGGGTATTTCCTGTATAGAGCCAGTCAAAACTCTATACCTGTTTTGTATAGTTTTTTGCCTCCTAATGTACATTAGTAAAGAAACATTGTTTGAACCTGAGCATCCTGTGTTATTGACTGTCATTTTGAAAAGCCTAATGATTTTTACAGTCTGATTTTAACAATTTATTTGACATTTTGGTCCTTCTTAAGCCGGAATTCCCTTGGTAAGCTGCAGGTCAGAGTGCATGGTGGTAATAAATCTGCGCAGGAGAAGCTGCCAAAATGGTTCTTCTTAAAGTGAAAAGACCTCCGACTGAATTGTTGTGTGTAAAGAGGCTGTCCACTTTCTGATCTGTGGCTGAAGAGCGGAAGACTGGACCCCAAGAAGAAAAATATGCAGTCATAAACGGGAGGCTCAGGTAAGAAGAATTTCCCTCTTTGTCTTTGTTTTAGATCAGGGACCAGGTTACACTGTACTGTTATTGAGATTTATGATAGCAGGACGAGAACGTATTGAAGTACTGTACGTTTGGTCATAGATCAGGGAAAAAAAAACAAAGCAAAGTAAACAGTCATTCTAGACACTACTGTGGATACAGGGAAGAAGATACCACGTGGTACAAGAGAAGGGTTACGTAACAGTCTTTTTTAAGACATGGGAAATCAGTGCACTGAGAGATCACGAGATCCACCCCTAACGGATAATGTGAAGTATATGCAATTGCAGCGAGCAGATAATGTGAGATATTTTGCAAAATGTGTTAACAAATATGAATTTGATAATAAACTAGATAAACTTTCACTAGTTAAACTCCTTAAACAGCTTAAATCTGATGCAGGAGGTCAGGCAAAAAAGCAGCACCAACTAGGCATACCTCGAGCACACAGGTGGATTGAGGAAGCAAATTGTAGAAAAACAGAAGCTTAGAAATTCAAAAACATTTTTAGACAACATAGTGAAAGGTCTGACAGACAGAATCTCTGAGAAATGAAAACTTAAAGCAGACTGAACTTGCATTAATCAATGCATACAACAGGAAGATGAGACAATAGATGGATATTATGCTAGATTATTAGAATGCTTTAAACAACAATTAAAAAAATGCATTTTTAAAAGGTTGCATTGCCTCTATCAGTAGCTTTATTACAAAGCATATGATAGATCACCGAACAAACAGGCTGCAAGCCTTACTTGAGTATGCTAGACATGCTGAAAGACACTTTAATAGTGAAAAGAAAAAAAAGGGCACAAGTCTTCACTGCTGAAGACGGAGCTGAAGTATTTGTATTACAGTCAGGTAAAAAGGGCATCTAGCTAGGGACTGTAAACAAAATAAGAAAGCAATGACAGAAGATAAAGGAGATGAGGACTGACTATATGATAGTGATAACAACCAAAAATCATCAGGAAAGGTTAATAAACAAAAAGAAAATGTGAATGTAGTAGAGGGAATAAAGGAAGTACAAACAGATGTAGAGGATAAAAATGGAAATGAAATTTTAGATTTAGCATTGTTGAGCCTGGAGCTCTACCTAGCAGATACAAAACCAGAAGTGACACTTCTGGTGGAGGGAAGGAAGTCAAATTCCTGTGTGACTCAGGAGCGTCACGGACTTTGATACACCCCTCCAAGTTACCAGAACATTCTGAATCACCTGATTATATATTAGTAAAAGCAGCAAATGGATAGCTATACAGGGAACCACTCTCCCATAATATAGCAATAACTGACCCTGTTTCAGGTATGACTCAGAAAAGTAAAATTGTAGTTTCTGCAAAATGTCCAGTAAACTTACTGGGAAGAGACCTTGTGCAGATATTTGGCATAGCAGTAGTTCCCACCATGCAGGGTATGGAAGCACAAAGACAAATGGATGCTTTTGTGGTGTGATCAGAGGGTGAAGTCTATTATTTGTACAGCCAGGACCTAGTTATGACTGGTCCAGGGGCAGTAACCAAAGAACTGATGAACGTAGCCATCAGTAAGGTACCCTCCCTTGACACTGATCAGCAGCACTTGTTACATTGTACTCTATACTACTGTAGCACACCAGGACCTGATAAGAAATATGAGCAAGAATTGTTAAAAAAAAAAAATCCTGCTGACAGATTAATATTACGAACTTTATGTTGGGATACTGAGGGAAACAGTGTAGTAAGCTGTTCATTACCTCAGGAATTCATGAAATTGTATAAGTCCAATAGACTGCCACATGTCACTTTGACAAGAAACAAAAGTGTTAAATGGGCAGACTTAGAAAAAAAGGTAACAAAATGGGAAAACAGACTGATTTAGAAATGTCAGAACAAGGGATACAAAAACAAAAACTGAATTGGTTAACACAGACACATACAGCTGTACACTTGCAATCTAGTGAGGACAGCTGATTAGCATTTTTTTTAAAAGGAAAAGAAGAGGCCTTGTGTAAAATTCCAACAACTCTGTGGTCAACAGGCAAGTTAGATGTAGGGCTTATTCAAACAGCAGGACCAGTTACAATTACCCCAAAGTCAGCTTTTAGACCACAGAAAAGACAATACCTTTTTGAGAAAGGATGCAGAAGTAGGAATTAAGCCTACAATAGCAGCATTACTCAAAAAAGGAGTACTGGTAGAATCTCCTGATTCACCATGTGATACACCCCTATTTCCTGTTAAAAAAGCAAACGGGGAATGGTAGATGGTACAAGATTTATAAGCTCTAAATAATGCAGTAATACCTAGAGCACCTACGGTGCCAGACCCACATACCTTGTTGAATGATTTGAGACCGCAACAGAAGTATTTCCCTGTGGTAAATATTAGCAATGCTTTCTTTTCAATACCTATACATCCTGATAGTCAATATTGGTTTGCATTTACATTTCAGGGTAAAAGGTATACATATACTCGACTACCACAGGGATATTGTGAGAGCCCAATAATATTTGCACAAAAAATGGCTAGCAACCTGGCAGGGTTTACCCCACCGGAAGGTAGTCAAATTTTACTTTATGTAAATGACATCTTGCTAGCAGCACCCAGCAGCAGTGCAGGGTGGATACAGTAGCATTATTAAAATTTTTAGTAATACAAGGACACAAAGTAAACAAAAGTAAGTTACAACTTTGGAAAAAACAGGTTAGATACCTGGGATATGTGATATCCAATAAAGGTAGAATACTAGATAAAGGAAAAAAGAGAGGGAAAAAAAAAAACAGCAATTTTGCAAGCACCCAAACCAACAACTAAGAAAGAAATAATGTCTTTCTTAGGTACAACTAATTTTTGTTGGAGCTGGGTACCAAATTATTTTACAATGGAAAACAGAAGCAAAAATGGCTTTCTGCAGGATGAAGCAGTTAATAGCTTCTTCATTAGTTTTAGGACTTCCAAGTTATCACAAACGGTTCTTTCAGACCGTAGATTGTAAGCAAGGGTACATGACATCAGTATTAAAGCAACAACATGGGGATAAGCAATGCCCCATAGCTTACTATTCATCACAGTTAGACCCAGTGGTGCAATCTTTGCCTCACTGTGTACAAGCAGTAGTTGCAGCAGCAATGGCAGTGCAGGCTTCAGCCTCAGTGGTGTTATTCCACCCTCTCACATTGAGAATGCCTCATGCAGTTGCAATAATTCTGCTACAAGAAAAAGTTGCATACCTTTCTCCTGCTAGATATCTTTCATGTATAACTATACTGCTGAGCCAACCTCATATGACAATTGATGCCCTTGAATGATGCTGAGGTGACATATTATGTGGATGGCTCATGCAGAAGGGGTCCTACAGGGAAGAATCTGGTGGGGTATGCAGTAGTTACAGACACTGAAATTTTAGAAGCACAAACTTTGCCACACAACTTGTATGCTCAAGCAGCAGAACTGGTAGCTTTGACAGGAGCATGTACTTTAGTAGAAGGCAAGAAAGTGAACATATATACTGATAGTCAGTATGCTTTTTCTACAGTGCATGTGTTTGCACAACAATGAAGAAAATAGAGGAATGATTACATCCAGTGGAAAACCTATTAATCATGCGCAATTTATTTTGGAGCTATTAGAATCTATTCAGTTGCCTACCAAAGTAGCTATTTGTAAATATGTAGCTCATACAAAACAACAGGATAAGATTTCAAAAGGTAATGCACGAGCTGATGCAGCTGCAAAGCAAGCAGCCTCAGACTCAGAAACTTTATTTTTAAATGAGGAATTACAACCCTTTGAGATTTTAGATTTAGACATGTTAAAAACAATGCAAATGCTTACTACAAAAGCAGATAAACAAAAATGGGTAAAACAAGGTGCAATTTTTGAGAATGGACTGTACATTTCCAAAGGGAAAAAAACAATATTGCCGTCTAATTTATTTAGATATGCAGCTTTGTTGAGCCATGGGCAGAGCCATGTCTCAACAGGGGGGATGGTACAGTTAGTAAATAGAATATTCCAAACATATGGATACATAAATTATACAATAAAATTTTGTGCAGCTTGTCATACTTGTAACAAGCACCATGCACAAGGAGCATTTAAAACAAGCAAGGGAGTTTCCTACACCACCATATCCGTTCCATACTATTTGTATGGACTTCATAGAGTTGAATAAATGTGAAGGAAAGAAATACTGTTTAGTGATCATAGATATGTTTTCAAAATGGGTAGAAGCTTTTCCAACCAGGAATCGGATGCAGCAACAGTGGCAAAGGCCCTAGTAAAGGAAATAATTCCTAGATTTGGCATACCGGAAAGAATCTATAGTGACAATGGGACACATTTTGTCAATCAGACAATTCAACAACTTGGGAGATTTTCTGGGATTTCCTTGAGGAATCACTGTGCTTACCACCCACAGTCAGCAGGACTGGTGGAGAGGTACAATGGGATTTTGAAAAACAAGTTAAGGAAGTTGATGAGTGAGACTCAGAAGAATTGGATTTGCTGTTTACCTCTAGCATTGCTGAGCATGAGAACAGTTCCAAATGTAAAGGGTTTGACCCCCTTTGAAGTAGTATTTGGAAGGGCATATTATGTGCCTCAGTGGAAAGCTCTCATGCCTGCAGAGCAGGAGGCTGACAGTTCATTAGCTAATTATATAAAGAAACTGTTAATGAATAAATCTGTTTTGCAGTTTAACTCTTTTTCAGATGAAAGACAGAACAAGAACAAAGAACTTTCAATTTGATACACAAGGGCAAAATGGCCAAGAGTAAAGCAAATAGAAAAGCAGAGCAACCCCAGAACTATTGCATAATTATTTTGTTGGCTGTGCATTTGTTGACTATAAGTGTGACAATTTTTCTCTTATTGTGGTTTTTCCTGCACTCAACCACACGAGTGAAAGTGAGAAGACGTGATGAACTGTTTATAGACTGGCATCCAAACTTTAACACATACCTGGCCATGAAACGTGTGTATGCAGAGACTATGAACATTTCAAATTGCTGGGTTTGTACAGCTACACCAACAGCATATAAAAGACTGTTAATGTCCGCTGTCCCTCTGGGGATAAATAAGACTTGGGAAAATTTGTTTTTGATAGAGGAACTGTGAGATCACAGGACAAAATAGCTTTATTTTTACCTGTCACACAAAAAGGAGTTGTATGTTTCTACAAAAGTGATACCCTCCAGGTGGGCTGGAGTAATTGTAATATAACAATGTCTTATAAATGTTACATTAAAGTCAGAAGTGGGGGTACTGTTTGTAATACTAACTATGATTCATATCTGAGTTCAATGAAAACTACATTAAATGCAATACGTGACAATCCAGTCTTAACTAAACAATTGTCTATTAAAGATAGGAAAATGTTTCATGCAGGGATAACACGTATTAGTACCAAAGTAATGATTTTATTTGTGGGAAAAAGGCATATGAATGGTTACCTGAGAATTGGTCCGGCAGTTGTTTTTTGGGTTATCTGGTTCCAGCAATAAGACATACTGCAGAATTACCTTTGGGTAAGATACGAAATGTAAGGGAAACAGCTCAAAAAATCTGAAGGTCCAGTCAAGAAACCTGTGAATCCAGTTGGGAAGATCGAAGCTGGTTGAAAAGACCATAATTCAGTAAGAGACAGAAATAAATTGACTCATATGGACTTGGGCAACAGTGTTATATCCTGGGCAGGAATACTACTGGCCTATGGAGCAGTCAAATCGATCTGGGAGCTGAGGAAGCTGTCAAGATTTCTCGAAGTAATGAGTAATGCAACTTTTCCCACCCTAGAATTGGTGACTGATGAACTGAATGCAGTGAGAACTGTTGTGCTACAAAATCGAATGGCTCTTTACTTCACCCTAGCGGCAAGAGGTGGTACACGAAGAAGAATGCTGTGCTTTTATCCCTGAGAATCGTCACAAGACAAATAATCACCTAGAGGTAATTCAGCAAGTATCAGCAATGACTAAACCAGGCCCAAACCCACTGACGGACTTTTTCCAGAATCTGTTTGGGGGGTGGGGTTCCATCCAATTAAACATTTTAATTGCTATTTGTGTGGGTATACTCCTAATAGGAGCATGTGTTTACTGTGGAATTCCCTGCATGAAAAGATTAATCAAAGATTAGTTAGGGACTTCGTTGATGTATCTGTAACTGAGACTATGTATCAAGACCTGGAGTTGAATATGTTGATACCAAATGAAATTCTTTCTGAAATATAAAACAAATGACTTGCCTAGTTGAAAGTTCCAGAGAGGAAGAGACTAGGGAATGAAATAATGTTGTTTATGTTTCTGAATAGAATAAAAAGCATTAAAAGGAGGGAGAATGTTAGAAAAATATGTACTTAAACATATACAGAATGCTAGAAAAATATGTACTTAAACATATACAGAATGCTATAAAAATATGTACTTAAACATATACAGAATGCTAGAAAAATATGTACTTAAACATATATAAACTGTTAGAAGAATATGTACTTGAACATATATAGTGCAAAGTTTAGAAATAGTATAATATGTAATGCATTTGATTCTATTTAACAATATGGCAGTAGAAATGATCTTGCATGTAACTGCTTGAAACTTAGCTGCAGTGTGGTTAACCTCTGACCCTGGCAGTAGCCAGCTCAGCAAGCTTATGTCTTTCAGCAACTATAATCTGCTGGGTTAGAGAGAAATAAATATGTATGCATGTATATCTTTCTTCCTTCCACCGAGAAGGATGGCCTTGTGAACACTATCAGAGATAGTGTGCAGCTGCTTACCAGAGAGACAAAGGAACGTATTAAGAGATAAACTGACCATTGTATGCGAACTAATCTAAAACCTTGAAAGAAGCAACATCTACAGGAAGACATTGTAATTAACCAGGTGCCTCGCAAGGCTGTGTTATTCTCATGGGAAAGTTTTTAAAACATTACCTAAGCATCTTCTTATGAATGAAGTATTATGGACTATAGTGATGTAAATGCCCTGTGACTGACCACGTCAGTAAGGTGGGCAAAAGCTGATTGCAAATGGTATATAATTGAGGGTATTTCCTGTATAGAGCCAGTCAAAACTCTATACCTGTTTTTGTATAGTTTTTTGCCTCCTAATGTACATTAGTAAAGAAACATTGTTTGAACCTGAGCATCCTGTGTTATTGACTGTCATTTTGAAAAGCCTAATGATTTTTACAGTCTGATTTTAAAAATTTATTTGACAATGTCTGAGAAACAGAAAGGAACCACAGGGTTCAAGCATTATGAGGAATGTGGCAGGAAGATGCCCAACTCAGATGGGCATCTTTCTTGTGTTTATTGTTTGGGGAGGCCACATTTGGAAATACAACTGCTGTATGAACTCTGCAAGGGTTTCAGTGCTCGAACCCTTGCAGAGAGGCGTAACAAACTTATCCTCAAAGGGCTGCTAAAATGCCCTTTTGGTGAGGCGTTTGAGGCGGAGACATCTAAGTCTCCCAAAAAAGAGTCCAAGAAAAGGAGTCATTTAGTTCCTGCATCTCCTAAATTACATGAAATAAAATCTACTAAGAGCCAGGTGTTGACTCATCCCTCGGAACCGAGGCCCAAGATACCAAAATCAGTACCAACTACTACTGTTCTGGCACCAAAGCCTGTCACATCTCCAGCAGTGCTGATGACTGCTGAAACTTCAAAAATTCCTATGGCACCAACTTTATCATCAGTACCAGTAACCCTCTTGGCACCAACAATAGTTTCCCCTAGCATACCAGTTACTTTCTCCCCTGCAAAGCAAGTTGTCAACCTATCACAGTGTCAAAGGTTGAAAGTACACCCACGATTAGGTACTCCCTATCTATAGACCCCTTTTTGGGTCAGCAATTAAGCCCATTCCTTGAAAGGCCAGAATTGCCCTCTGGGATGTCCACCCATTCCACCAGGAGCCTTTCAGAGCTTGATGTAGTCAGATTAGTGGATCAACTCTTGGCAGCCAGAGGTCTCCCTGTCCCATCTTGGACATCTCTCCCATCTGGAGCTGAGGTTTACTCTCCAAAGACTCCCATTTATCTTCCTCCTTCAACCTCTCAGCAGGTCTTGGAGTCCTCGACTTTGACATTTCCGGTGCCAACTACTTTGGTGCCGATGGTGGACCTCACCCTGGTTCTGGAACCAATTCTGTGGTCAATGACTGCTGGAGCTGACCCACCCACAGGCCTTGGCTGCCAGCTCCAGGATCCCTAGATTAGCTCCGATTTTTTCCACAGTGCTGTCTACCGTTCCTGGTGCCCCGGCAGTTATGAGTCCTTTTACGGCTCCTACTCAGGAGATGGGCTCGTCGGAGCGAGGTGTGACCCCAATTCTGAGGTTGTCTTTCTCAGTTCCAGGCTCCCATCCCTCTTCAGGAGGGCCTGCCTTCCAGATTATGGAGAGAGCCCTGGCCTCAGCAGGCTCACAGTTGGCACCATCCCTGTCGGAGTGTCATATCTCTGTATCCTCTGGCTCACAGCTGTCACAATCTGCTACTTCAGGGAAGTGGGTACAAGAGCTGCAAGACACCCTGATGCAGAGTACCCTCACTTCAGCGTCTTCCTCAGATCTTCCCCTGAGGAGCTACCCTGTAACAAATTGTGCAAGAGGAAGCACCTGGTTTTTCCAGAAGAATCGGTCACTGAGGATACAGATTTCGATGAAGGGGAAGGGTCCCCTCAGTCACCCCATGAAGAAGTTTCCTTCAGAGACATCCTGAAAATTTTAAAACAGAAGGGTGATTGGAAGGCCACAAACCCATCCTCTGAGGAATCAGTTTTCTTGCAGGCTTTTCACGCCCAGCCCTCTACATCCTGAGTGACCCCACCTTCCAATGAACTGGTAGAACTCATCATGCAGCATGCGTGGAAGGTTCCTGACACTATAGAGCCAGTTCCCTGGAGATCAGTCAAAATTCCTTCCTCACCTGAGGATCAGCCCCACTGGTTGAAAGGTCTAGCAGTAGATGCCATGGTGGTGGTGGCTGCCACAAAAAAGGACCTTGCCAAGGAGAGTCCAGCTGTCCTTCCTCCAAACCGAGAGTCCTGGACAATGGACAGATTTGGGAAGCAGGTCTTTGCTTCAACAACCTTTGCCATATGGTCCTTGAGTTTTTGGCACATTTTACACAACTCCAAAGGGATCTGATAACCGACCTTTCAGGGACCTTAGCAGGAGCAGTGTCTGATGAGGTATGTGATAAGGTTGCCTCCCAGCTTGCCACCCTAGAGTCAATCTCCAACTCGTCCATGCGGCTTATTGCACATACAGCTGAAGGGATGACCAGAGCAGTGGGTACGTGCGTTTCCATTAGGTGTCATGCCTGGATGTGCTTATGTGACTTTGCAGACCCCTTTAAGTCTTCCTTTATCAACACTCCCATTGATGCTTTGTTATTATTTTGCCCAAAAGTCAGAGACACATTAGCAAGGTGTGAGAAGGACAGAAAGACCCTTTCTGCTGTGGGCATGGGTTATTCCATTCCTCAATGACCTTACTCCAGGAATCAGAGCAGTGGAAAGATGTGGTTGAAAAAGTCCCAAGGGCCTTTTTGGGACACATGTGGCAAGTATTCCTCCTGGGGAAGGGGGGAACTCTTCCAGAAGATGCCTCTCCCATGGCAGAGGGGGCCCATGTAACCAGGGTTCCAGAGATTCTTTCTCTGAGAACCCTACCAGTGCTCCTGAGCAGTGGCCCAATTGCTTACCTCTGGAGGCAGGTTGGGGAAGATTCTCTCTGCACCATTTAGCCTGGTACACAATAACATCGGATTCCTGGGTGCAGATAATAACTACCGGATGTTACTGTATCCCCTTCACTCTTTACCTAGATCACAAATGCAAATCCCCAGTGTTCCACCCAGTCAAAGGGATATAGCAGCACTAGAACTTCAAAAGCTGCTTCAAAAAAGAGTCATCCAAACAGTCCTACCAGACCAAATAGGATCTGGATTTTACTCAAGATTCTTTTTAGTGCCAAAAAAGACAGGGGACTGGAGGCCAATTTTAGACCTCAGTATACTGAACAAGTTTGTTCAACAGACAAACTTCTGGATGGTCACAGTTCAGTTTATCCTTCCCTTTCTGGAAAAATATGATTGGATGTGCTCCATAGATCTTCACGGTGCATATTAACACATAAAAATGGACTAACACTCCAGAAGATATGTCCACTTCTGGCTAGGAGCCAGTAATTACCAGTTTTGGGCACTGCCCTTTGGTCTAACCACAGCCCCCAGGTTGTTCAAATGCATGGCAGTGGTAGCAGCTCACTTAAGGCTACAGGGGTTCTGTGTGTTTCCATATAGGCATCTGCTGCTTTTTGCCTTGGACTCCATTCTAGGGCTTGCAGAGTTCTTAGGAATCTCAATAAACAAGGAAATGTCAGAACTATCCCATACACAGGACAGAGAATTCATCGGAGCAAGACTAATCACCAGATCCTGCATGGCTGTTCTTTCACTTCACAGACTGGAGAAGTTGAGGTCACAACTTCAACTGATAGTCTCTCAATACAAAGTTCCAGCTCATCATGTCTTACTGCTCCTGGGGTCTATGGCTGCAACAATCACTCTAGTTCCCCTGGTGAGCTACCACATGTGGCTGCTTCAATGGCTTCTGGTATCACAGTGGTTCATTTTAACTCACCCAATGTCCTACCCAATCTGAATAACCAATCGATGCAAGCAGGATTTATATTGGCGGATCAAGCCAGAAGACAAATTATGGAGATGTCCCTTTTCCTCCTCTCAGCCCAAGGCCATAGTAACCACAGATGCATTCCTGATAGGGTGGGTGAAGTCATTTCCAGGGAAAGACAGTCCAAAGCACTTGGTCCCCTTTAGAGGTTAGTTTGCATACCAACATCCTAGATCTGAGGGCAGTGCTCGTAGCATTGCAAGCATTCCAATCTGCCCTCCCTTTGGGGACAATTGCTATTCAGTTAGACAACATGTCAGTAGCTTGGTACTTCAGCAAACAGGGGCGAACCAGATCCTACCTTCTTTGTCGGGAAGCCCTAAGAGTTTGGCAATGGGTGATCACCTCCAACCACTTTCTGATAGCAACACATGTTCCAGGGAACTTCAATGTGATTGCAGACAAACTGAACAGATGCATTCTCTTGCCTCATGAGTGGTCTGTCAACTCTGATATTGTGGTGAAGATTTTTCGTAAATGGGGTCAGCCTTGCTGTGATCTGTTTGCTCTCCCATAAACCACAAATACAACAGCTACTTTGCCCTAGTCCCCCCTCGGGGAGAGTCCATGAGAAATAATCTTCTTCACAATTGGCCCCTGGGACTTCTTTATGCCTTTCCACCAATCCCTCTAATTCTCCAATTTTTGAAGAAAGCCTAACGGTTAAGAAGCAAAGTGATTCTCATTGCACCCTATTAGCCCTGTCAAGTCTGGTTTCCCTTTCTCTGGCCTCACCTAGTTCACCATCCATGAGTTCTGGATCCAACTCCTGGCCTGTTGTCTCATCTGTAGGGACTGGCCCATCCCAACCTACTAAATCTCAAACTGATGGCTCAGCTTCTCCACTTACAGTAATTGCCAGGCAGAATAATTTATCTTCCCCAGTACAGAAAATACTTCTGTCTTCTCATAAACCATCCACCAGGGAATTTTATTTTAGCAAATGGAAGAGATTTGTGCTTTGGTCTGAAGAAAGGGGTATTGACCCCTTTTCAGCCTCAGTCAATAAGGTCTTAGAGTACTTATCCACCTTATTCCAATTGGGAGCCTCGGCTTCTACCATTAGAGTTCATTTAGTTGCCATTTCAAATTTTCATAATGGTTTCGATGACCTCTCCTTGATGTCTCATTGTCTCTGCAAGACCTTTCTTAAGGGTGCTTTACATGTGAAACCACCTTTCAAAGAGCCCATTGCACCTTGGAATTTAATGCTGGATTTACAAAATTTGGTACTTCAGCCTTTTGAGTCAGCAACCATCTGTGATATCAAATTTTTATCTTGGAAAACTCTATTTCTGGTAGCCATAACATCAGCCAGGAGAATCTCAGAATTACAGGCCTTGTGTGTAAAACATCCATATATCATTTTTCACAAAGAGAGAGTATCACTCAGAACTAACCCCTCCTTTCTGCCTAAAGTAGTGTCAGATTCCAATATTAATCAGTTTATTGATCTACCAGTTTTCTTCCCAAATTTCTCCAACAAGGGTGAATATTGTTTGCATTTGTTGGATGTACACAGACAATTACAGTTTTATTTGGATAGAACAAAATCTTTTAGGACATTGGACCAAATTGTTTCTATCCTTTTCAGGTACTCAACTGGGCAAACCAGTTTCTAAAATTATTCTGTCGAAATGGTTGAGAGATTGCATCACTTTTATTTATGAGCAAAATAAGCTGAACTTATCAACAAAGTTAGGGCTCATTCTACCAGATCTGTTTCCAATGCAGTAGCTTTTCATTACAGAGCTTCAATGGATGAAATATGTGCAGCTGCAACTTGGGCTACCCTCCCATGCCTTTATCACACATTACAAATTGGATACGGTCTCTAGGGGAAGAGCATCCTTTGGCTCTATGTCTTCAGAATATCCTTCCCTAGGGCCTCCCACAGTATAAAGTAGCTAGGACTCTGTCCCAACAGTCAAGAATGAATGAAGACTGACAACATAGATGGAATGTTATGGTAAGAACATAACTTCTTTTTCTCCATCGGACTGGATTGCTGACAGTAGGATACAGACTCATGCTCTTCTGAATACACACATGCACACACAGACACACACCAGCTGACTTCAGTGACATTAGAACCCCTACCTAACTAGTTACACCAGCTAGAGAACTCAGTACTTAATGCAAGCGCCATGGCACAAGTCTGACTTTTATACTGCCATGGGACAATTTATACTAGACGACATCATCACTGGATGTTTGTGAGAAGATGTTGGGAGGCATGTATGAAACAGCTGAGTAGGCATATACGACTGTCAAGATATCAGTTCTACTTGGGATTATTAGATTGAGGATAGTAGGATACAGACTGATGTCTGTATGACAGTGCACACACACTTAAACATACATGGAGACACACACATAATGTGGCTGCTGTGGTAATTTAATCCACATGTACATATTTGTTCCCATATGCAGAACACAGTAGTCATGATTGCACCATCCCTGAAGTATGCTTCTGCCTTGCCATAATGGTCTTTAATGCCATCATCATTATATGATATGGCTAACATATCTTGTTATGAGAGTGGTGTGTAAAGTATGGATTTTGTATTTTCTATTGTGTTTCCAATGTGCAGGTATACTTTAAAAGGCAGCTTCTCAAACTAGATGCTAAAAGCTGACAGTAATGCATGTAGCAGAACTGACACATATGCAGCTGTTTCTCAGTATGCTGTGTACACTACACAGTTATTGTCATATACAGACACACACAGGTTTTGTGATCAGCATAGATACAACTGTGTATGTACATGTGTTCATGTTTCTGAAGAACTGATGTCCACATTAATACATGTATAAGACAATCTTAATGTGTATTGTCAGTATAAAAGTTTAGATAATGCAGGTCTGCTATTTATTTATGTAGTGTGGTTGATATTTGGAAACTACTACTGACATACCCATTTTCAAGGGCATGGGTACAGGGTACACGAGTCTGAGTAAATATGCATTCAGTCAGTAACAAGTGTCTTCCTTTAGATTGTGTTTTTGCATGGATTATAAGGGCAGTAACGATACTAATTCATGGCAATCAGCTCTTTCCATAGTGTACCACAGAGCAAATGGTTTGCATGATCGATGGGAAAGTGTTTGCACATGCTAGATTCACATTTAATGATTATTACTTGAACTTGAGAAGTATATATGCATATGGGCTAGGGTAGAAATAGGTGACAGATACTATGCTGTTCATAATGTAGTTTACATTGCAAATGTTGTATCATAAATTTTATGACCTTAAGGACTACTACTACTGCTTTCTCCATTTGTGCGTAGTTAAGCACCAAGCAAATGTGATTCTCTGCTTTATAGAGAAAATACTAATAGTTCTATTGGTTTGCCTTCCTCTGTGCAAGCACACTAAGCAGAGAGACATGGCAGTCAGCACTTTGGATGGTACTGAATACAATAAAACTTCCTATTGTCTAGCTGTCTCTGTGACAGCAGGTCTAACAGCAGTGAGCTCTTATTTTGAGCACTGGTGATAACTGTTCGAATCCAGCTCAATCTAATTTTCTAACATATGTATTCAGGATGTAATTAAATATTTACATGTGATAATTTTTGCAAATGTGAGAGGGAATTACTACAATGAAGTACTGTATAAAAATGAATACTACTCAGTTGATTTATGTCAACAGTACACATATAGATTTTCATATCTATGCATTCATTAGTCTAAATAAATATTTTAGGAAATATTTAAATGAGTGTCTTTATTCTGCTTTAACTCTGTGTTTCCTTAGTGCAGCAGCTTTAAGCAGCATTGCACAGAGGTAACTGTACCATGCCATAGGACATGAAGAGCCACTCACTGTCACTCAGCATTGGTGCATGATTCAAACCTCCATGTAAAAGCAGAGGACAAAAAGTAAGGGCTTTGTTACTGATTTATTATTTATGTGTGTGGTGTATGATTCTATTTTTGACCAGATTAAAGATGAGAAAATGGAGTAGACAGGAAAGTAGTGAAATTGAGGACAAGCAAGACGAAGAGCAAATGGAAAGTTTAATAAGAATGTAGAGGAGGGAGTTAGAAAAAAAACATATCTATCTACTTTTTCAACAATGTAAAATGAACATGGATAGAATATTGGATGAATTTGGACTGTCACTGCTACAAAGATGGGTGACAACTACACAGTCGTGTTGCATAGCCAATTGGACCGAATCAAATGTGTCTTGAAGACACATGTGTGAAGTGGAGAGCTATGTATGGGATGATTTTTTTTGTGGGACAGCAGCCCACTTTTTTATTTTGTTTCAGTGAGAAAGGAATGTTAGGTAAGGGACTTAGATATGTCATGGTCAAGTAAGTAGGGTAGGTGAGAAAGTGGTTCCAGACAAACAGGACAAACAAGACAGAGACAGGGATGTTAAGGGACACAAAAGGTTGGGGGACACCGTGATTGGGGATAGGGAGGGGACATTGGATGCCCATGCCCATCAAGCATAGGGAGAGTGAGAATCTAGTCCTCATTCTTAGAGCTGTCATCATTGTCCCCTTCCTGAGCTTGCTATTGGAGTGCTTGACATTTTCTCTTTCCTGGAATTCCAGTGAGCATCTTCTCCATCCAGCTCAGGCATGCACCAGTGGTACTTTCTACAACCTCATGCTTCATGCCTGATATTTCCAGGTGGGTGACAAAACCCCACCTCCACCATTACTCCAGGAGGGTACCACTGCACCAGCTGCCAGGGTAATGCTACCTGATGTTGAAAGGAGAGGTAGTTCAGGGGCTGCAGAGGCAGTACTGATAGCTTGGGTCCCAGATGTGTTGGATGTCATGCAGCAGCCATTGGAGGGATGGCAGTCTGAGCCTCACAGGTTGGCCTACCTCCATGTGCTGGAAATAATTTTTGTCAGTTGTCAGAAAATGATGACAACAGAATGTTGTTACCACACATATAAAAATAAAAAAGAGAGATAAGAGGAGGGGTAAGAGAGAAAAAAAGAAAAATATAATTAGAAGAACCATCATATGTCACTTTCAATAAATTAGTATGATATAAATATAATTTTAGTTTACATTAATTATACTTTTTAACAATTACAAAATATGACTGATAATTGTTCCACGTAATCCTTATAATATGCATATATTGCTCATATGCTTTCTCAAATAATACAGATTAAGTTAACAGCATTGCATTTATGCCAGTTTTGTTGACATTATGTAATATATTTAAATTATTTTACAATATATTTGTTACCTGTGGGATATGAAACCACAACATTTGAATACACATTTATAATTGATTATTACAATTGCCTTGAGTTATAGAATGAAGCATGCAAGCTTGATTTTATAGTTAAGATATGCATGCTTAATTTGCTACTAATGTATAGAAGAGCAATACTTTTGATAAATTAATACTTATTTTGTACTGCATATATAACCCTTGCTTCTCTTAGTCTTTCCAAATGTTATGCATGGGCTCCCCTGTTTGCTGCAATCTCGTGGGTGGCTGTAAAATAAAAAGGAGATAAATAAAAGAGCATTCTGCATACCAGTCTTAGCTATATCCAGCTACCAATATAGTTTAAATTATCTTTATGTGTATACTTACACAACTGCGTGGGATGCCAGTTGGACTGGAGACAACCTTGACAAGACTATTCCAAATCTCTAATTTATATTGAGACCCAGTATAGTCCTACTACAATAGCCTACAGCTTTGCAAGGAATCCAATGAATATTCTGGTCTCCTCTACACCCCTTCTTTGAACCCTAATTTGGGCATCTTCCTTTCTTGCTTCTGCCATGTCTGTACAGGTTAAACAGCAGCAGTTAATCTGTCTTCCTACCAATTCATGTTACCACATTTAAGGCTAGTGTGCAAACCTGAACAACAATGCCAACAGTGTTTGCTTGATGTTAAGTGGAGAGTAACAGTGCCAAACAGAGAGGAAGGCAGTTTACTAAATAGGAAGGATAATGTGACAGTTGCTATTACTTTACTGGTTGGCTGCTGCTATACCTGTTACTTGATTTAACTTTGCAGACATGTATTGAGTGTATACATTTTATGACCTGACACGTTTTTGTGTGGCTTTGCACACTGATAAAAGTAATTAGTACAATGTGGGATTCAAACCTATGCAAAATAGAAAAAACATATTCTTCAACAGAGGTGTTTTTTCATCCTTTTCACAGAAGAAGTACTTGTCAGACATGTTCATTAATTATATGGACACATGAAAGAGTAAGTGGTTAACTATGTATATGTGTGACCTGATAAGGTCCTGGTTTATACATTCGTGTATATATGAAGTAAGAATTCCATTCCAGGGCAGAAAAGACACTTTTAATACAGAAATATAATTGTCAGTATACCCTGAGTCATGCATATAATTCTTATTATCTCCAGTGCTATATATAGTTATTGTTATTTATAATTATCTTTAGATTGTTCTTTAGTTTTAAAAATTGAATGGACAAGCTTTAGTAAAATTTAGAGTGTTTTAGATTAGAACCCTAGCTCACCTGTATTTTGGTCATTAACTTATACCATATCTGGGCAACAGATGTATTTTTACAGTCATTACCGTGCAGAGTGCTCATTGCAGCTGATAACTTGTTTGTCAGACGTGCTCATTAGTTATACATACATGCTAAAGAGTTGAGTGGTTAACCATGTATGTGTGTGACATGAAAGTTAAGAAAATAAATGTTTAATTGTAGAAACATAATTGTACTGATACACATTTAATATATATATATATATATATATATATATATATATATATATATATACATATATATATGATATCCTGTGTATGCTCAATGCACCTGCTATACACAGTTATTTGTATGTGTAATTATGTTTCTATTGTGATTTTTTCAATAAAGTAAAGTGGAACAGCATTCATAAAACTTTTGAGTTTGCTCGATTAGAACCCTGGCTGAAATGCAATGTGGCCTTTAACGTACACCTGATGCCATATATTTACACATTCATTACTGGTTTTGTATGTTGACTGCCACAACATGATGCTCGGTGTGTTTTCACTATGGTAGACTACACATGTTACAATGTATACTTTTTGAGATTGACAATGTATGTTTGTTGCCTGCAGTTGTTCGGAAACTGCAGATGTAGAAGCTTGCTGACTGCCGTTCAATGCTGCTTAGTATGTTTGACCGATGGGCAGCAAAATATACAACAATATATCTTTTTTGAAAGTGACAATGTCTGCCTCTTGTCTGTAGGTGTTCTGGACCTACAGGTGTTGTGGAAACTTGCTGACTGCCACTTAGCATGCCTGTGAAATAGAAGGCAAAAGATGTAACAATGTATCTTTTAGGAAACTGACAATATCTGCTTATTGTCAGGGACATTGCACCATGCTTGCATGGAGATGAGCAATGCACAAACAAGATAAGCAAAGCTGAACACATATTTTTATTGTTAAAAAAGTGTTTTTTAGTTTTTATCAATAAAAGATAAATGTGGGACTTGAACTTTGATCTACATATACTATGTGCTGTGTGATTCATCATGTTTACCAGGTGTGCTACACATACCTGATTCACAAATTTGATTTATGCTGCCTTATAAAAATAACTTCCATTAATTTTAATTTATTTTGCCATTTCACCATATTTATGGTAAGCCTCATGTGGCACAAACGTTAATATTTAAATTAAGAAAAAGAAACATAAATAACATTACAAAATACTTTTTAACACACCTCAAAGATTTTTACACAAGTCTGGATTTAAACTGTCAGACTAATTAAACTACAAAGCACACTAGGGGTGTCTTATCTCTCTTTGTCACAAAACAACTTTGCACCAGTACTGCAAACCATCATGCATACAAGCAAGTCCCATTTACTCCACAGTATTAATAAGACATATACACTTGTACACTCCTAGTTGTTTGTACATGTGTGACGTATGTATTTAGTGCAATGAGTGATCACACAACCATTTATGAATATTGATCTGATGCTGTCAATTTTCATTCTATCCTCAAACCTGTGTGTTAGGATCTGATCCTCTGATCTGACTCTGCCATTGCAATAGCTCATGGCAACCAAAAAGCTCTCAAGCTCTTCCCTTACCCATAATGTCCCTTTCTACATTATCTCAGATCTCATTTGCCACTTTGTAAAGACGTGGTTCTCCAAATTGCTCTTGGGCAGATAGGTGATTTTTCAATATTTCAATATTTTTTCCTCATATTTTTGGATTTTAAGCTTTCCATAAATAGTTTAATTTAATCTTTTTTCTATCCCCTTACCTTAGCGACAGCTTAATTTAATAGTTTAAAAACCTTTCTTCCTACTTCTTCTTGTATGAAAGTACCTCATGAAACTATTGTTCGTATCTTCTTTTCCTTCTACACTACTTTTGTGTAACTGTCCTTACCATTGTTGGCATTTTTCTCTAGTTTCTATTTTTCCTCTTCTATAAGAAAAAAAACTAATAGCAGAATAATTATTTCTATCCTTGTGTTGTAGTTTTTTTTTTAATACTGTTAGAATGGTAGATAAAGATAAGCCGCTTGGCTTCAAAAAGTGTGAAAAATGTCGTCACACAATTCTTGTCAGTCACTCGCATACTTTGCGTGTGTATTGTCTCAGTTCCTTTCACCTGCAGGAGAACTGTGCTGTCTGTCATACGTTCGACCACAGAGCCTTAGTTGAATGAAAAAAAAAAACAAGCTGATTTTGAAAGGTCTATTGTCTTCCTTCTTTGGTGAGGTAATTTCTGGAGCTACACCAAAAGAAAAAGAGAAAACAAAAAAAAGTGTAAGTAATCTAGCCCTGCTTCTTCCTCATCCTCTAAGATCTCAGAGAAAAGAAGAAAAAAGACATATTTCAGAGCCAACTTATCCATTGGATTTCTTTGGTGAGGTAATTTCTGGAGCTACACCAAAAGAAAAAGAGAAAACAAAAAAAAGTGTAAGTAATCTAGCCCTGCTTCTTCCTCATCCTCTAAGATCTCAGAGAAAAGAAGAAAAAAGACATATTTCAGAGCCAACTTATCCATTGGATTTATTTTATTTTATTTTATTTATTTATTGACATTTGTTAACCGGATTGGTCCAGCTGGGCTTGTGGCCCATTTTCAGTGGAGACCCGAGGAGAAAAGCTCCAAAAAACACAAACAGTTTACAGAGACTCAAACATTTGAGTCAAAGATATTGTCAAAATCAGTTATACCAGAATGTTAAAAAGGCAAAGCAGAAATGCAAACACATGATATATACATATCAATATTTTTACAGACTAAAAAATATATTTACATATTTACAAAAAGAGTTAAGTCCAACAAATCCTACTGCAAAAAAAGTTTAAGACATCGGATCCGACAACTTCATCAGATCTGAAGGCAAAAAAGTCTAAAACTATAGATATGACTGTTTTGGATCTGTCCCAACCAACTACAAAAGACTCTTCAGATCAGATATACCGCCCTAGGACTTGGTATTCACCCTCCTTTGACCCTGTTTCTTCCAGGGTTCCATCTCCCTTCTTGTACAGACCTAAATGTCCATCAGTCATGTTTACTTGCTCTTCCAGGAGTCTCACCAAAGAAGACTTGGAGAGACTAATGAAGAAGATTCTGTGGGTGTAGGGTATGTCAGGGGCTCCTTCAGCTCCTACTGCTTCAGGGAAGGAGTCTATACGTCAGCAACCCCTCCACTTCTTCCTCCTCTGATTTCCTTTGAAGCATCAGAGCTGTCAGATTTGAATCACCAAGGATCATCTATATCAAATCAGAGAATTTCTCTTTCCTCAGATCATAGGTTTGCTCTGAGTTCTTTGGCTCAGTTGGAGCCAGAGACCTCTTGGAGCTAGAGTTGCCTTGTCAGCTCTGAGGTGACAGATTCGACTCTGAGATTTTCAGAACCATTGCTATACCTCAGAGCTTGGTTCAGACCAGCTCAGCTCTGGCTTTAACCTCAGAGAGATTGTCATCTGAGCTAGAGGGGACTACGGTTGAGAGGCATGCCCTCATGGATCCAGGGTCCTTTCCTTCTCAGGGACAGTAAGCCTTTGAGGCTCTGGAGAGAGCCATGTCTGCCTCTGCAGTTCAGACACTGTCTACCCCCTTGGATCTGCAGCCTTCACCCTTGACAACTCTGGGAATGGGTTCTCACTTGGATCTCCCTCAGGGACAGTGGGCACCAAAACCACAGACTTCCCAACAGGGTTCTCCCACCCCTTCTAATACCTATCCAGAACATCCCACAGTGGAGGTCCCTAAGAAGAGGACATGTAAGAGGAAACACTTGGACTTCACTGAGGAATCCATCACTGAAGACATAGACTTTGATGAGGGCAAAGGATCTCAAAGATCACCTCCTGATGATGTCTCCTTTGGAGACATTTTAGAAATACTAAAACAGAGAGGTCTCTGGAAGTCCAGCAATCCTTTGTCTCAGGTATCTGGTGGCATTTGGTGCCAATTCATCTGCCTCCTGGGTGACCCTGCCCACCAATGAGATCATTGAGTTGACCTCATGGTGGGCATGGAATGCCCCATATATCATTGAAGCTATTCCCTGCAGACCAGACAAAATTATAATGGCCCCAGAGGACAAACAATTCTGGATAAAAGGTATACCCATAGATACCATGGTTGTGGTGGCAGCTACCAAAAAAAGAACATGGCGAAGAAAGTTCTTCTATCCATCCTCCTAGCAAGGAGTCCAGGATAATAGATAGATTTAGGAAGCATGTATATGCATCAGTGGCATTTGCTCTAATGTCCCTGGATTATCTTTCCCATTTTACAAGACTGCAAAGGGATTTGATCAATGAACTATGAAATGCCCTCTCCGGAGCCATATCTGATGAAGTACATGCCTCAGCTGCTTTTTAGCTGTCCACCCTACAGTCCATATCTAACTCTTCCATGAGGCTTAATTCCAATGTAGCTGAAGGAATGAGTAGAGTGGCAGGTTCAGGCATATCCATAAGGAGACATGCCTAGATGCGTATGTGACTTTGCAGCGCCCTTCAAACCTTTGTTCATCAATGCTCCCTTTGATGGCAGTTTTTTTTTCAGCTCTAAAGTAAAAGTTACATTGTTCAGATGTGAGAAAGATGGGAAGACACTATTCGTCATGGGCATACTTTTTCCACTCCTCAGAGAACTTTCTCCACGAATCAGAGAAGTAGTGGAAAGAGATGGATCAAGAAATCACAAAGGTCTTTTCAGAACACACATGGAAGTAGTCCCCATAGAGGCAGAGGGGAGAACTATAATGGAAGATGCCACCCTCACAGCAGTGGAGGACTGCAAAAATCAAGGGTCTAGAGATACTGTCTTTGGTAGGCCATTCCAGTGTTCCTGAAAGGAGGCACAATTGCCCTACTCTGGAGGCAATTTGGGGGTTGATTGTCCCTGCACCAGACAGCCTGGCTAGAATTAACATCTGATACATGAGTGCAGAGGATCATTTCCAGAGGATACTTTATACCCTTTTCTCTTCCTCCTTCCCAAAACAAAAAAAATCCAAGATGTTCTGCCCAGTCAGAGAGATCAAGCAGCTATTCAAGTTCAAAGGCTGCTATAAAAAAAGAGTCATCCAAGAGGTCCCCCCAGACCAGAGAGAATCCGGAACTTGCTCAAGGTTCGTTTTAGTACTAAAAAAGACAGGGGACTGGAGACTGATTTTGGATCTTAGCAAATTAAACAAATCAGTTTTACGCAGCTAGTTCTGGATGGTCATGGTTCAGTCCATTCTTCCATTCTTGGAAAAGGACAACTGGATGTGCTATATAGAGATTCAGGATGTGTACTACAACAATGGACAGCTAATTCAGAAGGCACCTACTCTTCTGGCTGGGAGCCAGTCATTATCATGTTCAGAGCATTGCCTTTGGTCTCACCCCCTCAGAGTGTTCACCAAATGCATTGCAGTGGTGGCAGCTCACCTCAGACAGCAAGGATTCTGGTGTGTTTCCATATTTGGATGACTGGCTCATATCCACCCCAACCAGACATTTATTTCTAAAAGCAAGAGACAATGTTACAAATGTGCTCCAATATGGGAATAGCTATAAATTACAAAAGTCATTACTAGAACCAACTCAGTGTTTAGAATTCATAGGGACAAATCTAAACACAAGCAAAATAATAGCTTCTCTTTCACCTACGAGACTAGAAACTATCAGATCACAAGTCAGGAAGATTATTGGCAATGCAAAGGTTTCTGCATGTCTTGTTCTTCAGGCTCTAGGGTCTATGGTGGCAGCAAAAACTTTTGTTCCACTGGTGAGGTTTCACATAAGAATTTTGCAGTGTCTTCTTGCAGCTCAATGGTCCATTCTCCACCAACCTACATCAGCCCAGATAAGAATAACCAATATTTGCAAGAGAGATCTATTATGGTGGATTCAATCTGATCAAATTCTACAAGGCCTTCCTTTCACCCCCCCCCCCCCACAACTAATGGCCACAATGATCACGGACGCTTCCCAGCTAGGGTGGGGGGGCATTTTCTGGGGAATACAGTCCAAGGCACTTGGTCCCACAAGGAGGCCAGCTTGCATATCAATGTCCTAGAGATGAGAACAGTGCTACTAGCATTGCAGGCTTTCCAGAATGCTCTCACCTTGGGGACAATTGCAGTTCAAACAGACAATGTGTCAGTAGTTTGGTATGTCAACAAACAAGGAGGAAGCAAATCTTATCCTCTGTGTCGAGAAGCACTCAAGGTGTGCGACACACATTCTGGGGAAGTCCAATGTGACAGCAGGCAAACTGAGCAGATGCATTCTTATGCCTCACGAGTGGTCCCTCAAACAGATAGTGGCAGAAAGGATATGCCACAAATGAGGCCAGCCTTGCTGTGATCTTTTTGCATCTCCCATAAACAACAAGTGCAATAGCTATTTTGCCCTCATCTCCCCAAGAGGGGAATCCCCAAGGGATGCTCTTCTTCTTGATTGGCCCCCAATCTTTTATATGCCTTTCCTCCGACTCCAATAATCCCCAAATTTGTACAGAAAGTGAGCAGGATGAAGAGCAAAGTAATCTTCATTGCACTGTATTGGATTTGACAGATTTATTTTCCCTTCATTTGGCATAATTTACTAATGCAACCATGGATTCTGGAACCATCTCCGGACTTCCTCTCTCACCCAACAGGCATGCATCACCCAGACATTCTAAAGTCAGGCTGACTGCTTGACTTCTCCAATTCCATTAAAAGCCAGACAACCTATGCTGTCTTCTCCAGTCTATCACATTCTCTTATCATCTCATATACACTATACTCTAGTAAATGGAAGAGATTTGTTTTCTGGGCTCAGTTGAATGACCTGGATCCATTCTCAGCTCTGATTCATAGAATCCTTGAATTCTTGGCCCAGTTGTTTAACGATGGAGCAGCTTCTTCTGCAATAAAGGTACAACTAGCTGTAATTTCAGATTTTCACATTGGATATCAAGGATCTCCAATTGCTTCACATAAACTCTGTAAAGCTTTTCTAAAGGGAACTCTTTTGCTTAAGCCCTCTTATAAAGACCCTACTCCTCCTTGGGACCAGAATTTGGTGCTGCAAGAAATTATACAATCCCCCTTTGAACTGGCAGCTACATGTTAGCTCAAGTTCCTCTCTTGGAAAGCTATATTTTTGGTAGCCATAACTTCTGCAAGAAGAATTTCAGAGATTCAAACCTTGTCATCTCAACCACCATATTTGATCGTTCATAAAGACAGAGTTGCATTACGTACTAACCCATCCATATTAAGTTGTCCATCTCGCCTTCGTTCTTGCTGTTTGGGGTTCGGAGCCAATCCTCGGCTCTGACACGGCCATCTTCTATAGCTCGAGAGCTGTTTACTGGCTCAAGGCTACCCCTTATCCCAGCATGTCCAGCATCAGCTACTCAGATCTCGTTTGCTGCTTCAGCTGCAAGGTTTCTTCCTTATTGGCTCAGGCTTAGTATAGTTTTTTCTATTAATATATTGTTGTTTATTCTTTAAATTTTGTCAAGTATTTGTCAATTTTTTGTCTACATAATATTCCTTTATCCCTTATCGCTTTCTTGTGTATTTTAAATTTGTTGGCCGTCACTCCATAACTCGCAGGCCTTCTGTTTCCCTTGAACTCATTTAAATTAGAGAGTTCTCCCCCCCTTAGGATAGACATTTAAATTAGAGGCTTTCCTTTCTGTTCCTTAACTGTAAAAAAAAAAAAAAAAAAAAAAAAAAAGTCTGTTTGTTTCTTGTTTTTTGTAGTATAGCTTTTTATTATTGTTGTTGTGGTTGTTGTTACTATAATGTCTAAAGATACCAAGGTATCTGGCTTCAAAAAGTGTGACTCATGCTATCAGAAAATGTCTCTGACAGATGGGCACACTAGTTGTGTATATTGTTTGGGTGCTGTTCACCTGCAGGACTCCTGTTCTATATGTCACGCTTTTAGTCCAAGGTTCCTTCAGGAGCGCAAAAACAAATTAATCCTTCGGGGATTATTGAAGCCTCAGGATTCTCCAGCTAAAAGTACTCAGCCAGTGAAATCCCCTAAGTCTGTCAAGCCGTTGGCTCCACCTTCGGAGCCAACTCCTTTACTTGACCAACCAAGTATATCAGTGCCGGCTGGCACCGACAAGACAACTCCTCCTTCAGCTCTATCTGCTATTTCGGAGCCATCTCTGAGCCATAAGAGACTGAGGTCTCCGTTCTTGGATTCCATCCACTCTGCACCTCAGTCACCTTTGTTACAGAGTGAACGTAGCCATCATTCTTCTCACTCCTCTCGATCCCCTAGGTTATCGGATCATGATGTGGAGAGAGTAGTAAGTAGGTTGCTTAAGTCACAGGACTGGCAAAAATTTTGTTCAGCCTACCTCAACAGGTACCGGCTCCAACCATCTCTATTTCTGTTCCTCCTCCAACTACATTTAGCTTGGAGCCAGAGACCATGGATCTGCAGGTAGTAGAACCATTGGCTCCGATCATCATCTCTCCTTCGATTCCGATGTCGGCTCCGATTACCTTGATTATACCTTCTATCGGGGGATCTGGGCACCGAGGCTCTCTCATCGGCTCCGAGGGGGGAGTGGCATCAGACCCTTGTCCAACCCCATTCTCCCCCTCGGAGCTTCGGCGCAGGTGAGCTCGGCTCCAGCATCGGTCTTGAAGCTGTCACCCTCAATGTGGAGAAAGACTCCTGTTTCTTTGGAGCTTGAGCTTTCAATGCTTAGCGGTCGGGATGCCTTTGAGGTTATGCGGTGTGTGCTGTCCCCCGAAACAGCTCTACTGCCAGCTCCATCAGCTCCTCCCCCCATGGTGTCTGTTCCAACCTCTACTCCTCCTCCAGACCCCAAACATAGGGAACTATGCCCCAGGATACCCCATTGGGTGATCTGTCTTCTTCCAGAGCCTCCCCTGATCACTTGGAGGAGCCTCCCCGGAAGAAGAAGTGCAAGAGGAAGCACATAGACTCCCCTGAGTCTGTCACTTCAGATAAAGACATGGATGAATCGGAAGGGTCCCCAAGGTCGCCCTCTGAAGATGTTTCCTTTTTGGACATCCTTGAAATGCTTAGACAGAGGTAGGACTGGACTTCCCTAGCCCCTACCGAGGACGAGTCTGTATACCTGGACTCATTTGGTTCCTGACCTTCCACCTCCTGGGTATCTCCTCCTTTTGATCCACTCATGTCTGTAGGGGCTCGAAAGGCTTGGTCAGCTCCAGATTCTGTGGAACCTATTCCGAGGAGACCAAACAAATTTATTACAGCCCCCCGGGACAAGCAATTCCTCTCCAAAGGTGTTCTTGTTGATTCCATGGTGGTAGCAGCAGCCACCAAGAAAGAGTTAGCAGAAACCTCTTCATCTGTTCATCCTCCAAACAAAGAGTCTCGGATGATGGACAGATATGGAAAGCAAATGTTTGCTTCAGCTGCTTTTTCAATGAGGTCCCTGAATTATCTATGCCATTTTACACATCTTCAAAGGGATCTCATGAAACAGCTTGGAGATACCTTTCAAGATCCTACAGCTGAGGGAGCACCAGCCAAAGTAGCTTCTCAGCTTGCGACTCTTAATTCCATAGTCAACTCCTCCATGAGGCTGATTTCCTATGCAGTCAATGGAGCGAGCAGAGCCGCAGGGACAGGTGTGGCTCTCAGAAGACATGCTTGGATGTGGCTGTGTCAGTTTGCGGAACCCTTTCAAGCGTCCTTCACCAATACTCCCTTTGATGGCTCCTTTCTCTTTGGGCCTCAGGTGAAAGACACGTTGACCAGGTGTGAACAGGAAGGCAAGACTCTCTCTGCTATGGGAGTCCATTTTCCCACTCCTTCCAGACCTTATCCCAAGGTCAGAAAAGTGGAAAGATGTGGTTCTGAAAATCTCAGGGACCCTTGCCTGACACACGTGGTGATTTTTCCCCCAGGGGAAGAGGGGGAAACAACGATAACAGATGCCACCCTTGTGGCAGAGGGGGACCGCAAAACCAGAGTGACAGAGAAACTTTCTCTGCCAAACCCTTCCAGCATCCCTGAAGGGTTGCCCAACTGCTCACCTCTGGATGCAGTCGGGGGGAAGTCTTTCGCTGTACCCAAAAGCCTGGCAAAATATAACAAGAGTCAGATGGGTACTATCAATCATATCCGGAGGTTACAAAATTCCCTTCCATCAATCCCCGAGAGAATCAAAAAAGCCCATCCCAGATGTCCCACCCAATCTAAGGGATCAAGCAGTCACAGAAGTTTCAAGACTGCTAGAAAAAAGAGCCATTTAAGAAGTCCCCACAGACCAAATAGGATCCGGAACATACTCAAGATTCTTTTTAGTACCAAAAAAGACAGGGGACTGGAGACCAATACTGGATCTAAGCAGATTGAACAAATCTGTACAAAAAGAAAAGTTCTGGATGATGACACTGCAGTCCATGTTCCCTTTTCTGGGTCAGAACAATTGGATGTGCTCGACAGATCTTCAGGACGCGTACTACCATATCAAGATGGACAGACACTCCAGGAGACTTCTTCGCTTCCGGGTAGGGGGCCAGTCATTACCAGTTCAGAGCTCTGCCCTTTGGTCTCACCTCAGCCCCCAGGGTGTTCACCAAGTGTATGGCAGTAGTCACAGCTCACCTGAGGCGTCAAGGATTCCAGGTGTTTCCCTATCTAGATGACTGGCTCCTGACTGCTACCACCAGGCGTCAACTCTTAGAGGCATGAGATTATACAATCACATCATGCACTCAACTAGGCATTACAGTAAATTTCAAAAAATCTACCTTGTTGCCCTGTCAGTCTATCACATACATAAGAGCAGAATTAAACACAAAAGAAATGTTTGCAAGATTACCATAGGAAAGAATTTCCACTATTCGTCAACAAGTGTTAATTCTAATGCAGAGCAAAGGGGTTCAAGTCAGACATGTCCTCCAAGCTTTAGGCTGCATGACAGCTGCCATTCTTCTTGTCCCATTAGTGTGTTTCCACATGAGAATCCTTCAGTGGCTTCTTTTCACACAATGGTCTTTCCAGGAACTACCCGTGTCTCACATGATCCTGATCACAGAAACATGCAAAAGGCACCTTTCTTGGTGGATGATCTTCCCACTAGTAATTCAGGGCAGACCTTTCATACAACCCCTTCCGGTAGCCACAGTGACCACGGATGCCTCCCTGAAGGGTGGGGGAGCATTATCTAGGCAGGGCAGTCCAAGGCACTTGGCAACCTCACGAGTACCATCTGCTATATCAATGTCCTAGAAATGAGAGCGGTTCTCCTAGCATTGCAAGCCCTTCAAGACTCTCTTCCTTCTGGGACCATTGTAATCCAAAAAGACATGTTAGTGGTGTGGCACATCAACAACCTGGGTGGGACCAGGTCTTATCCCTTGTGTTGAGAAGCACTCAGTCTGTGGCAATGGGCAATTTCTTCCCAACGTTTTCTGATAGCAATGCACATACCTGGGAAATCCAACATCATAGCGGATAGGCTCAGCAGGGCTATCCTCATGCTCAGGAAGTTGTGGATCTTATCTTCCGCAAATGGGGAAAACCTTGCTGCGACCTATTTGCTACTCCTCTCAACAACAAATGCAGCAGCTACTTCTCCCTACTTCCTCTTCCAGGTCATAAACCCAAAGATGCTCTAGCCCATGATTGGCCTCAGGGACTCCTTTATGCTTTTCCCCCTAGCCTCTAATTCCAAGACTCATACAGAAAGCAAAATCTTTGGGTTGCAAAATGATCCTCATTGCCCCATATTGGCCTCGACAGATATGGTTCCCATTCCTACACCTCCACCTTCTGGATCAACCATGGATTCTAGACCCAGTTCCAGATCTTCTGATTCACCAATCAGGCGGGTTGCACCAATCCCATCAAACTCTCCAGCTCACAGCTTGGTTACTCCACCTCTAACCTTAGCCAGGCTTTACAATATCTCCCCAGCAGTCCGTGATATTATTGTTTCCTCACATACGTCTATTACGAGGAAAATGTATGCTAGTATATGGAAACGTTTTTCTTACTGGGCAGAATCTAGAAATTTGGATCCTTTCTCAGCCCCAGTCCATGAAATTCTTGAATTTCTAGCACAGCTTTTTCAGTCTGGTGTGGCTTTCACTACCATTAGAGTACAACTAGCTGCCATTTCTAATTTTCATATCAGTATGTTTAATTCTAGCATAATGTTTCATAAGCTCTGCAAGGCTTTTATGAAAGGAACATCTCTTCTTAGACCCCCAGTTAGAGATCCTCCTCCTCCTTGGGATCTTAATTTAGTTTTAACTTCCTTAATTTTGCCTCCCTTTGCACCAGCAGCATCATGTTCTTTAAAATTTATTTCTTGGAAGACACTTTTTCTGGTTGCTATCACTTCAGCTAGATGTGTCTCAGAACTTCAAGCACTATGTGTTCATCCTCCTTACCTGGTGTTTCACAAGGACAGAGTTTCTCTGAGGACCAATCCATCCTTTATTCCTAAAGTCTGCTCAGAGAACAATTGAAATCAATCCATAGATCTCCCAGTTTTCTTTCCTAATCATAGCAACAAGGCAGAATACAAGCTCCACCAATTGGATGTACACAGACAATTGTGTTTTTACCTCAATAAAACTAAGGAACTAAAAAAGTCAGACCAGTTATTTCTTTCTTATGCTTTCAACAAACAAGGCCTTCCAGTTTCTAAAGTGACCTTATCCAGATGGTTATCTGATACTGTTACCTTTTTTTATCAGTTATGAAATAAAGAGCTACCAGCTAAACCAACAGGTCATTCCACTAGAGCATTAGCCACCTCTGTAGCTTTTCAGTCTAGGTTACCCATAGACTCAGTCTGTGGAGCTGCCACTTGGGCAAACCCTCACACTTTTATCTCTCATTACAGGGTAGATATGGTCTCCCGGAGCAGAGCTTCCTTTGGTTCTACTGTTCTGAAGAGTCGGTTCCAATGAGCCACCCGGGATTTTAGGTGCTAGGGACACTGTCTCAAATAGCAAGAATGAAGGTGAGATGGACAACTTAACATAAAGAAGTTATGTACCTACCATAACGTTACATGTTAGTTGTCTTCATCTCTCCCTCCTTCTTGCGTCCCTCCCTCCTTCCACCTTCCTAGAGGATTGTGAGGAGCCCCTTTTGTTTTCACTGGCTGAGCATTTTTTATTACTTCACATGCCAGGTAATTTATAACTCTTTCCTTGTTCAGGTGTATTGGACAACCAGTTTTTAGGAACTGGTTACTCTACTTGTGCGCTATCACAAATGAGATCTGGGTAGCTGATGTTGGGCATGCTGGGATAAGGGGTAACCTCGAGCCAGTAAACAGCTCTCGAGCTATAGAAGATGGCTGAGTCGGAGCCGAGGATTGGCTCCGAACCCCAAACAGCAAGAAGGAAGGCAAGATGAAGACAACTAACATGGAACGTTATGGTAGGTACATAACTTCTTTTTTTTGCCTAAAATGATCTCAGAAAAGAATATTAATCAATCAATTAATTTAACAGTGTTCTTTTCAACGTTTTCAAATAAGGGTGAATACCTGTTACATTTATTAGATGTTCACAGGAAATTACATTTTTACTGTCACAGAAAAAAAAGCATAAGGAAATCTGACCAACTTTTTGTTTCCTTTAAAGATGCAAAATTGGGAAATACAGTGACCAAAGTGACATTAGTTAAATGAATCACAGATTGTATCTGTTACATTTACAAGAAACAAGATCTGAAATTATCTCAACCTTTGCAAGCTCATTCAACCAGAGCCATGGCAGCTTTGTCAATATTTCAGTCTAGAGCATCCATGGATGATATATGTGGAGCCACTACTTGTGCGAACACCCATACCTTTATCATTCATTACAAATTGGATTTGGTCTCCAGGGAAAGAGTTTCATTTGGTTCCATGGTACTGAAGAATGTCCTTCCATGAGTCCACCCAGGGTATAAGATAGCTGTGGACTTTGTCCCACAGGTTTGAGGATAGAATGAAAATTGACAACATTTATTTATTTATTTTATTTTACATTTGTTGACCGGGCTAGTCCAGCTGGATATATGTCCATTTTCAGCAGAGGCCTGGGGAGGAAAAACTCCTCGAAAATACAGTAAAATATTATATATAAAAAACAATATTTCACAGGTGCAAGTACAATACAAAATTAAGCTATATTATACATGATAGATTATACAGATGTGAGTAGATTAAAGTATAAGGAAATATGTTCACTTCAAAACACATCAGATAATGACATTATGTACTCACCATAATGCTCCACCTGTGTTGTCCATTTTCATTTTTCCTCAAGCAACCCACCCTCCATCCCCTGACCTTCCTGACTTTGCTACTCGTGTAAGAGTGAGAGGTCCTAAATTGTCATTTTCCTATACTAAGCTCCAGAATAAGTCTCACTTTTCTGCTGGTGTAATTAATATATATATGTATATATATATATATATATATATATATATATATATATATACACAATTTTCCATCTATCTAGCAGCAAACAAGATCTGATGTAACTTAGAATGGTACATTATGGGTAAGTGAAGAGCTCAAGGGCTTTTTGGTTGCCATGAGCTATGGCAACAGCCAAGTTGGCTCTGAGGATCAGACCTGAAACCCCAGGTTTGAGGAAGAATGAAAATGGACGACACAGATGGAACATTATAGTGAGTACATAACTTTTTTTTGCACAAATACAGCTCTGTCCTCTCTTTGTATTGTGTTCATTCTTCATTCTTCTCTTATCTGTGCTGTACTCTCAGACACACAGTCTATTGGGTATTTTGTATCATTACCATTAAAATGTATGATAAAATTACATGACAGTAAAATAAAGTTTTCAGCAAAAGCAGTAGAATTTGGCTATTAGTGAACTAAAATGAGAAATGTGTCCTGTTCATTTCCATTTAAGAGCTTACTACAGTTACTTCTGCACTTTGTAAGTGTATCCTGGGTGACACACCTACTGCAAGCAAAGTAGTCTAAATTGCTGTTGTATCTTCCTTCTCCCTCACACTAATCATTCAGAGTTGCAATCCATTGCCAACTAACAATGAGTTAGTGCCTACATTATTTTTGCACCTACTACACAAAGTCAAACTTTTGGGATTCAGAACTCTAATGCTTTCATACCTCATTTGCATCTTCACTGTGCTCAGAGGCCTTAATCTACAGTACAAAAAGGTAACTGTGTAGCTAGGGATCTTGAAGGTAAGGAGAGTTGTGTATGTGGAGAACACAGAAGATTGCTATTCATTTTGATTTATCTGCACAGAAGGCTTCCAATCTTGCTAAGGTATGATTGCAGTTTGCAAGTACCTGTTAGATTTGTTAACATGTTGCAAAGAAAAAAAAAAAAAAAAAAAATATATATATATATATATATATATATATATATATATATATATATATATGCATTAGAAAATGGAACTTTATCTATGTGCACTTCTTGTAGTTCATCGTTGGCATAGGCATGTTTGGCAGACATTTTACTTTCTCAGATAGACAGGCCTTATTAACTTTCATCACAAGTGTTATTGTTGCAACTGGTTATCTTATACTCTTTTTATGTTATTGCAGGGAAATGTAATGTACTATACTGTCAATGACACAGGGGTGTTAGCCATCTAAAATGACCAATACACACCTCCACGAGAGTGCTGGGTACAGTGAGGGGTGACTGACAATCATACAAGATTGAGTTTTCTGTTGTAAATGTGTACACATATTTTGTGAGAATTGAGTTGAAAGTATTTATAACAATTTAATTATGTGGTATTCCTTGGTTTATGCAAACTTATTTGTCTGTTGTTTTGGGGGTGGGGGAGCCAAGTACCATTTATGTGTTGCCACAACAAAAGTTGTGTTTCAAGAGGTTTGCTCTTGAAATTGTGTAATCATCCTGTTCTTTAAATGGTAAACAATACATTACTCCATTGGTATTCCTTGTTTTGGACCAAACAGTGGTTTATGTGTGAGTGTGATATGGTGCAACCACATAACCTTAAATTTTAATAACTGAACTGTGTGTCTCCAGTGGTTAATGCTGAAAATATAATATGTGTATACAAGCAGGAATTTCATTATGTGATATTTATGTGTTGTATCCTTCTCTGTTTTATGTCACATAGGATTATGGAACCCAAGTATAGAAATCCACATAAACCCCCTTTCAGTGACTCAGAAAATGAAGTCATAGTGCAGGAATTTGAGTGCCATGGCGCCTTTTTGCTTGAGAGAGGACATGGGGATATGACTGACAGAATGCAAATTTGGAACTAGATAGTCAATGACGTAATGATCAGGTGCATAATAGGGCCACTGATATGATTTCATCAGCCTGGAGGAGAGCAGCTGCATTTGCCTGTGAACAGTTGACAATGGGGAAGTGGGGTGCTACAGAGCCACCACTGACACCAAATAAAGAGTTCTTGTCCACTGTCAGATATTAAGAGAGCTCAGTGGAAACTGCATAACATGTGATTGTTGCTGGTGCTGATGTGTTTGGGAAGACATGCATGTGCCAGGAGGATTTTCCAGGTAAGCTTACATATGTCAATTTGTAAACGTTGCATGCATAGTAAAATATTGTAAGTAATAGTTCATGTGTTTTTTATTTATTTATTTTTTGGATGACCCTATTGATAAATTGACAGAGTTAACGACACATTTTTGTTCATTATGCATGGGCTTTGGGTGGATGTGTCAGTCAGGTTTCAGTTAAAGTTATTGTTAATGGGCATATAGGCAAAAATTGTGTGTTCACTGTTACCACTGTGTTATTGCAATTGGGATGATTGTATCCTTACCTTGCTTCAATTCTTCTAGGACCATCCTTCCTAGCAAGTGTAGATTCATCTGCACATGGTAAGGTAAACATTTTTATTTGATTATTGATGACCATTTCTTAGAAGTATGCATTTATTTGTATGTGTGAGGTGTGTGTCATAAGTGTGTGTATTGCTGTGCCATCTGTGATAATTGCACCAGTGTTAGTTTGTTATCATATATTACATTTTAGTGTAGGTATTAATTTCATTCCTATGCTTATTGCTTATTATCACAGGTGATCCTGACAGTGTAAGTGTAGGACTCTTACCACCTGATGTCAGAGTATCGGCAGACTCTGATTATGATAGTGGCAAAACAGAGGCACAGTCAGGGGGTGCAGAGGCTGACATTCAGCCATCCCCTGTATTTCCATCAGACACGCCCAGTTGGCCTATGCATACCTATTCCAGTGAGCCCTCAGATATTGGACAGGTGGAGGGTGACACACTCAATCAGGGTAATGTGGTCACTGCAGCTTCAATTCTGGTTGACTGTGGCTGTAGACAAAGTATGGGTGAGTTGCTCTGCAGGAAGGTTGATAGGGGTGTTTGGAGGTCCACCCTTCACCTGATCCTGGTGTGTATTTACATGACACTCGACATATGTTTAGAGTCATCATGAAGGTGCAGGCACATTCCATTAGGGCCTCTGATGACATGTATATGGTTGTAGATGTGGCACAGGTTGACATTCATGACTGCCTCTGTCTTGTGGCTGATTCAATGGATTGGATGAATGACACAATGAAACAAGCAGTGTCTGTGATGGAACATCTGCTGGGAGGGAGATGGCATCCAAGTGTACATAGGTCAGTAGCATCATCTGATGTTAGCCAATGTGGCCATGACCGATCACACTCCTGTAGTGACGCTACTTCCACTGCTCTGTCAGCGATTGAGGTGTTCATAACCAGACATGGTAGGCCATGGGGCCATGCTCCTAGGCATACTCGTGATGACAGCTCATCCATCAGACATTAGTCACATTCAGGTAGTAGCAGTGCATCTGATCATTTTCATGGACAAGCCAGTGCAATTCCTAGCAGAGCCAGTGCTTGCAGTCAGGGCAAAGACAATGAACTGTTACCTCTACAATGCACAACTCACACCTGTCTGACATACCAGGACATAGCGGCACAGAAGTTGACTGTATTCTTGCAGACACTCACACACAAGTTTCACCTTGTGTACCCATACAGACACACACATACATAACAGTTACATGGATCAGTTGTGAACCTTACAGCTCATTCGGTCTCAGTGGCCATTTGATACCTTAGAAAACATTTCTGCCTGCCTGTCTTTCTTACTCACACACACGCACTACCTATTGTGTCAGCCTTGGCCTCCTGCCCCACCCCAAACAACACCCTGTGCAAATGATGATAACCGTGCCATATCCTTGGTTTTCTGTCTTTTGGATTCAGGAATACTTAAGTCTTTTGTCTGACACCCAGGGTGCATAGCTGACTGAGTGTTTGGTATTTATGTGTTTGTGATGCTGTTTTGGAAATTGTACTGCTTTCTTACAGGTTTTCTGTAATGTGTAAATCTTTGATGCATGAGGCCTATTAGTTGATAGTGAACACATCTATTGATATGTCATTGCTGTCACATATTGATGTCATTGCTGTAAAAGTCACTCACCTTCTACTTAGTTACATTACATTAGCAAGTAACAGTATGCAAGGATATGCCATTCATTTGTGTTGTTAGTCATTTATTTTCCTATTCCAGATTCAACACTTACATTGACAGTCCAGCAATTAGAAGAGTTTTAATTTGGGGCTGACTCTTTGTGATGCTAGCAGTACACAGCCATTACATGGGTAAGTAATAGCTGTGAGCATTGCCTGGCATCAATGTTACTGTATGGATGTGCATAGGATGAAGGTTTTACCCCCTTAGGTGGTAAGCATGTGTGCTATCCATTGCCTATTGGCCAGAACAAGGGCATATTGTGCATGCCTATGCCTTCTGACACTCACAGTGGCTGCTGGTTACCCTTCTGACTTCTCACATGAGTGTGGCTGTGGTGACCTTGCCAGTGGTGGTGGGATGTTTGCCCCTTCTCCTTGGTGTTCCTGCTGAAGTTGTTTTCTCAGAATAAAACTGTGAAGGAAGGCACAAACAGAGAAAATTTCAGCTCAGATATGGGGCTATACTGCAAGGCTCCACTAGATGTATCTAGTCACCAGAACCATGACTTCAGCAGCCCAGACACAGGCTCTGTGATATTTCGTGTTTGATCGTGTGCTTCATTATAGCATTTTTCTGCGTGTGTGTGTGTGTGTGTGTGTGTGTGTGTGTGTGTGTGTATTTCTGATGGGCATCATCAGCCATGGCTTGAGTGCATAACCTGCATCCTCCAGTAAATGACCCTGTGGAATACCCCCATAGAAAACCTAGTAGTAGTGTGCTAGAAATCCTGCATAGTTGTAGCTCTGTCCTCAGGTATACAGAGAAAATGTATGTACTCACTGGCATGTTGTAGCATAGCATTCAGGAGTTGAAGTAGGTTCCTGGGTGCTGATGCCTGTGAGACCCCCAGCATATCCTATGTTGGTCTCTGGAATTTTTCTGTAGCTAATATTCTAAGTGCTACACATACCTTACTCTCCACAGGTATTGGTTTGCCCTTGCTCTCAGTTGAGGACAGCAGAGGTTGCAGAGTTCCTGTAGTGTGTCTCTATCCACCCTGTAGTGCTCTAAAGTTTCCACCTCATGCAGACCATATAAAGTTAAATGGGGTATAAATACCATTCTTCTTCTTGGCCAAGGTCTATTAGTGGCAACATAGACTTGGGCCTGTTGCACATACACATATATAACAGCAGTCCCTAACATTTTCTTTTTTGTGTAGAGTAGTTTCCGTGGCTGTATTCCAATAGGTTTTGGAATTTGCAGGCAAAACCTGCACTGAGTCTACACAATTGCCTTTTAGCTTGTTGAATAACTCCTCCATCTTGGATTGGTTGATTAGCATACAGTTCAACTGCTGATGCAGTACTAGCATGCCACTATGTTTACCGTGTTTGCTCTGCTCTACACAGTGTGTAGATCCACTTCCTTAATACAAAACAGCACATAAAATGTAAGTTTTATTGAATCTTGTTTAAGCACTTGATCACTTGTTGTGTATGGAATGTGAGCTAAGTAAAATGAGTTAACTTACATGCTATTGTTTCACAAGACTTCTAAATGATGCATCCTTGTGATATAAGGCACCTAATCCAAGTGTCTACACCTTACACCATACATTTTGCCAAAGGTGAAAAAAAAAACTTGTTAAACATGTAGAAGGAAAACTTTTAATTGCAACTGGCTCAAAGTCACATACGATGTGTTGGTGTAGCTGAGAATGAGCACTGAGCAAACAATATGTCCAATGCAGCACTCCACATAACACTGTACATCCAGAGAGACTTTGATGACATGAGTACGACAACAGATGGGAAACCTCAGTTATTTCTGCCAATTTCTATGCAGCCATACACAGAGTAAATTTGTTGCATAATACTTCATTGTAGGAGATAAATGCCATTCATCAGCCACATTTCACATCTAGATAGGCGATGAATATTTTCCACAATAGATAATATCATTTCCATAATAGATAGTATCAACATTGCTGTCCTAACATCCTGGATTCTTCTGTACATAAATTTTCCATTCTACAGAGGACAGCTTCAAGCGTTTATATCAATGATAATCTGTAAAATGTGCACAGTTATACACATTGTATAGTGTCAGCCAAGCTTCTCCATGATGGTAATTCGACTGTAACATCTCTTGGTTCATCCCCCAAGCAGTTGTTAAACGCCTCACTTGGGTAGTTTTTCATGCGTGATGCATGTTCTCTAGCAGATGACATTATAGTGTATTTCTGTTGTAAGCCATGTTCAGGCGTATGAGAGTGAGGTATGGACTTAATAAATTTGTCACCTGCTGATGTCACTAATGTGATTACATGACTTCTTCTGTGAGGCATTGACTTGTTTCTACAACACCAGTAATGCTTGCCTCCCATTCTTCATAGTATGGTTATCCATCTATACACATCTTTCCCTTTTAGAGATTTAAAGCGATAACATCATCCATATGGCCTGATGTGAGTTGTGCACTAGACATTGACTGTTCATTATGCAAATTTGCATCACACATATTTTGCAGTGTTTCTAATCACAGTTACTCTATATGCAATACATGTACATATACTGCATTGTAAAGTAGTTGCAAATGGAAGAACAGTACGTAGTGTAAACATGTAAGCTCACCAGCTTAAATATAAATCCCTATGTCACTAGATGGATTGCAAACTGGCTCAAAGACAGAACCCACATGGTTAGAATTGCTGGAGCCATGTCAGACTCCAAACCAGTTACAAGTGGTGTCCCACAAGGCTCAGTCCTGGGACCTCTCTTGTTCGGTATATATTTCTCGGAGGTACAGGCCAACACGGAAGGACTGTGGCTGACCAAGTTCGCAGATGACTGCAAACTGGGCGCCATAATCGACTCTCCAGCCGACACAAGCATCCTTCAAAAGGGCCTCATAGAAACAGACAACTGTTGCCAGAGCCATGGCCTCAAGCTAAATGCCAAAAAGTGTATAGTCATCCCCTTTGGCAAAAACAAAGTGCCCACAAATTACCACATAGGTGGTAATCCATTAAGTACAGAAGAAGTAATTAGGGACCTGGGGACCCAAGTTGATAGCAATCTCTCATTTGACAACCACGTGGCCAAAGTAGTTAGAAAAACATTTTATATAGCCCACCTAATCATGAAGGGATTCACATCTAGATCAGGGGAGGTCATCGTGCCTCTTTACTCATCCCTCATCAGGCCCATAATTGAGTACAATGCCCTTTTGGGATGTACCTTACCAGACACCTGCAGCAACTGGAAAGACCCCAAAAGTACCTCACCAAGAGGATCAAAGGGCTCAAACAGATGCCATATGCTGCCCGGTTAAAGAAAGTCCAGCTCTACTCAGTGGCATACCGCCTGTTCAGAGGCGATCTGTGCCTGACGTATAAAGCCATGTCCAACCCGGAATTAATGGACATGCTGCACCTCAGAAAATCAAATCCCATCGAGCTACGCTCGAGAGACTTGAACCTCAGCACTGAAATAAATAGGACATGCTGGGGGGACAGATTCATAACCCAGAGGCTCCCTTCACTCTGGAATAAAATCCCAGTCCAGGTTAGGCAGAGTCCCTCATTGACTCTCTTCAAGAGGAATCTTGATGAGTGGATGGGAGATCGTAGGTTTACCCCGGGTATCACTTCTGTGTCACTGTTAGACAGAGGCACAGTATACTAATCTCGAAAAAGGGCATAGCAAAATAAATTTAAAATTGGTGGCGAAAGCCAAACACATTCTGGCTAGGCTTATAAATGCCCTAGAGCAGATAGCCTAGTATGTACCTATGAACCTATGAACCTATTAGTTGAAATTCCACTATGTAATAGATTTCTTGCAAACTCTTACATGTGGAATATTTCTAAGATTTAATTTTGGAAATATTACAGCCAGACATGTGCATACAGACAATCTACATTACAGGTTACCTCGACTTGTTGGTATGCAAGTTTAAGGCATGCCTTTCTGTCTTTTTTTACTGATGCTCATATTTATTTGTTTCAAACCACAATAGATATAGACTACTTAACTATACTAAGCAGCATTTCACTGTTTACACTTTGATACATCAACATTTAAGTAGTTTAATTTGGTTGAAATATCTGGAGTATTATGTATTTGCAGTTGTACTTACATTCATTCAGCAGTGCATCTGCTATGTGGATTACTCCATTTATTTACATATTTCTATTATCAATTAGTGTATATTGTGATTGATAAAGTGATGCTCATAGATTCATAGGTTATTACTAGGCTAACGACCACCAGGCCTTTATAAGTCTAGCCGTGCAACCCAATCCAACCCATCCCAACCCAACCCAATTTTTTCCCCAAGTACATTGCACATATGTTCAGAGAGGAAGGTTATCAGGAAGGTAGATAAAGGTTTTGTGGCAGTGTGTGTGTGTGGGGGGGGTGATGTGTTAGTCGGGGAATATTTTACTTACTGTCAGCCTATGTCCATCAAATACATAAGGCTAGACTGGAAGTGAGTTTACAGTTTCCCATCCAGTGGTCAAGATTTTGTCTGAATAGTGTCAGGGGTGAACTCTGATGTACATGGCTGGGGAGCTCATTCCATAGTGCAGAGGTCCTTAGAGACACACATCGATCTGTCCAGCATGTTCTATTTATGTTGTAAGCAACGTTTAAATGTTTGGATCTAGTGTTTCTGTTGCTGTTCATTTTGAAGATGTGCAAAAGATCTAGTGGGGTAGGAAATGAGGATGCCTTATATGCCGGAGAAAGATGACCTGTCAGTAACTTCTTGGAGACCAAGTATAGACATAGGGCCTTAAGGCGATCTGTGTGCTCATACCCTGGATTCTGCTGGTGAGAAACCTTTGTGGGCATTCCAGCTGTTGTAAGTGCCTGGTTAGGTACATGCCAAGGGGGCATGCCTCTCAACCTCTTAGTGTAAGAAATCTGGAGAAAGCCTGATATAATGGGGAGGCAAAGGCCCAAAAATAGTAACAGGTTTTAAATGTTGCTCTTAGAAACTTAGGAAGTTGCTAGAATAACAGGATTTGTGTTACCATAGATTTTCTGAAGTATATGAAGTCTGAAACTCTAATTTATTTCATTATTTAGTGACTTTAAACCTCAGATAATCCCAGTGATTTTCCAGAAAATCACAAACTTTTTGAGTTTTGAGGAACAGACCAAAAATATGAGACAAAAATCTGGACATTCTGCAAGAATCTGGACAGTTGACTCAGTGATGGATCTGATAAGGGTCAAGTAAAGTGGTACTACAACTTCTTTACCCTTACTTATACATTCTGTGACATAGAATGATTTTCTTACTATCTTGGCTAAGTGTTGCTTGAAGGCCAGATTACTGTCTACTTATGTTCCCAGAACCCTAACTACAGGGCTAACTCTTAGGCAGTCTTTTATTGCTGGAGCAATTAACATGGGTGGACAAATTCCCAAAGGGCATTATAATGCATTTCTTGGCATTTAGCTTTAATCTGTGACATTGGCACCAGTCATCTGTCTGTGTTAAACCCTCTTGCAGGATGTTAGTGTCATGGGGGAATCTATGATAGCTCCCAGCTTCCAGACATCTGTGAACCTGGGGAGCCAGAGGCCTTTGGTACTAGCCTTGACTTCTTAGAAGTGGATGTCAAAAATGAATGGCCTTAGTACAGAGCCCTCATGTACTCTGCTTGTGACCAGTCTCTTGGTGGAGGTGGGCTCACCAATCCTGACTTCATTTGTCCTATCTGTGAACCAGATGGCAATCCAGCAGTTTAAATGGGGGTTTATGCCTAGTTCAGTGAGTTTGTCAACAATACCTGACTGTGATATTGTACTGAATGCCTTAGCCAGGTCAAGGGAGGTGGTGTTCACCATTTACCCTGGTTCATTGCTTTGGTGACCCTCTCAAAGAAGTCTATCAGGTTAACTGGGAATGACCTTCCCTTGACAAAGTCAAACTGAGATGGGTTGAGTTGCCAATGTTCTTGTTTATCATTTCTATGATAATTCATTCCATGGATTTCCATATTAGTCTTGTCAGACTGATGGGTCTGTAGTTTCTGGCATCAGTTGATGGACCACCCTTATAAAGATGAATGACTGTTGCAGTCCTCTATTCACTTGGTATGTAACCTATTTTGAGGCTATAGTTGAAGAGCGCCTCAAGTGGTCCAGATAGGTCATGTTTTAAACTATTTAGGAAGCAACCCAGGATATTGTCAGGGCCCATTGAGGCACTATTTTTGGCTTTAATGATTTCTGTCAGGACCTGATCCCTGCTGATAATTGGGGGCTATGGTAAAAGGATTTCACAGGAGGTAGAAGGAGGGTAGTGAAGGTAAAGTTAGAGTGGAATTTGTCAGCCTGCAGATTCTCTATGTCACTCTGATAAATGAAAATGTTTCCATTTACCACCAGTTCAGCACACAGATATGTGTTATCTTTAAGGTTTTGGAGATAGCTGAAGAAGGCTCTGTGATTTTCCTTAGCATGAGAGGCAATCCTGACCTCATAAATGACCTTGGACTTAATTTGTCCTCTTAGTTTCTTGTTTAGTTTAATAAGTGAGCTATTGTCTTTTATGAGATTTGCTCTCTCTGATTTTGGCCATGACTTTTTTCTTTTGTTGTATGGATGAACTAAAGCAGCAGGGCTAGCCACCTGGTAGTGTAAACCTTGTATCCAGATGATTGTCACTATTGAAGTGACACCCTGACCTCATTTGTAAAATGAGAAAAAGGGGTTGAGGATGGATGGATATACACTCTTGAGGTAAGGATTCAATCAGTGAGGTTTGCTTTTGGTGTTTGTTATAGGCTTAGTTCTAGTACGGTAACCTCTATGCAACCATTTACATGTTTGTACAGGGTTTCTGTGAATAATTCTGCATAAGTTGTTGTGATCTTGGGGTTTGGTGGAGGAGATGAATTTTGACAAACTTGTTTAATAGGATGTAGTTTGCTTTAGAATAGTTCCTAACTGTTACAGGTTTAGTTGGTTTTCTGAACTGATTTTTATTTTGAAGGAGCCAGCTTTGTGATAGGACACCATCAGTGAGGACAAGCCATGGGTAGTTGGATGGGGAATGAGGGGTGGTGCAGCTCTCTCCCATGTTGGTGAGTAATAGGTCCAGTATGTTTGAACCTCTGGTTAGAGCCTGCATTATCTGGTCTAGGGTATTTATGTTAACACAGTCCAGGAAATGTGCCTGTGAGTTTGAGGCAATGTATATTTCCCAGTCTGTAGAGGGGTCATTAAAGTACCCCATGAGTAGGGTATTTGGTTGGACAGTGAGAGCCTGTAGTAGGTCTAGGTACAACTTATGAGATTCCTGGGACATAGATGGTGACCTATTGCTAGCTAAGATATGGCAAGGGACATTATCTATAGTGACTTGTACTTGGATGAACTCCAGGACATCATCCTGTTTAACCAACCTGGAGATATATTTGTTGCTAATGTAGACTGAGACACCTCCAACTTTAGTCCCTGTCTGTGGTGCTTTTGGTCTAAATGTGTCAAAGGTGCTGTAGCCTTGCAATACCGGAATATTTCTGCTGCTCTAAACCAAGTTTCTTTAACAGCACAGATGTATATGTGCTCCAAAGTGAGTAGAGCTTGTAGAGTTTGGAGTTTCTTACTGGGGCTTCTAGTACTGAGCAGTAGCACCTTAAGGTCGCTTTGAATAATTTTTTTTTTTGCTATGTTGATAGGTTTGTCATTTTGGCATTGCCTAAAAAAAAGACTCTCAGAGTGGATAAAGTTTTAGCCAATATCTGAAAGCTTGGGGGGTTAGATGCAGACCATCTTTACAAATCAACATGGTCTGTTAATCATGTGCATCCATGCTGATAGATATTGGATCCCCCTGGAATGATGCCAGAAGCTAAGCCAATTGTTAAAAATGAAACATGTTTTGTTTGTACCTTGGCATCATTCTTGGTGAAGATCGAATGCTGATCAGTGTAAGGCACATGCCTATCTGCGACACATATTCTGAAAGATCCATAATGTCTCTTTTTATATAGTTCAATGAGGTATGTCTCAGGTCATTTACACCCACATGGACTATGATAAAATTATATCAGTACCTCAAGTGCAATGAGTTGAGTGTGTGAATAATATTGTGGATCCTGGATCCAGATAAACAACTAACTGTTATATTTTCCTTGTCTAGCTTGGTGGGTGCATCATCTATATGTCGTACAATGGAATCCCCTATGATACGAGTATTAGGTGAAGTCTTTGCTTGCCTTATGGGCTTTGATCTTGGGGGCCATTGGGTGAAGGCATATGTGTGGTGTTTGGTTTTGCTTTTGGTGTGTGCTTTAGATATTGCTGAGGATAGGCATTGCCGTTTGATGGCTTAGGAGGTCTTTGAGGTTTGGGATGGATTCAAGTGCCTCAGCATAATAATGTCTGTGTGTATGGTGAGTGGAATGAGTGAATGATGTAGTGTGTGTTTTCTTGACAAACTTGTTTGTAATCAAGATTTTTGCCTTCAAGGAAGTTGTGTATGTACATCTCTTACATACTGTGTTAGTCTCTTTAAGGATTAAATGGTTGCCTGAGAACATGACACGATTGCTACATTGTCTCAGGATGTCCATATCTACCAAGCTGACCACAAAGACATTACAGAATTACATATCCATGTTGTTCAGGCCTGTATTAGAGTAGGCTATTATGGTTTAGTGACTGGGAGAACCATCTTTCCTGGGTCTGGGTCTGGGAGACACTCCTGGAGATAATTCTTATGGTAACCAGGGCTAGAGTGCATTAGACATGGCAGATGTCTGTCCAGTTTTCTTCCATAGGAACTCCTATTAAGAAAAAATAAAAGATTAAACATTGTTCATCTGAAGAAGTAATTACAGTTTTCTTACGTTGGCAAGGTAGGCATTACAGGCAAGGAATCCTGATACACAGAAGGCATTTACAGGGGGTATCCACTATAAAGTAATTCTTGAGGAAGCAGGTTTTGATGATTCTAACTTTGACAGAGATAGGTCTTCTTCTACAGATTTCCAAGCCCAGCTGTCTGATTGCAAGGAAAATATTAATTATTATCCTCCTGTGGAGTAATTTTATTTAATCAGACCATATCCATTGTGAATTAAGTATTTTTATGGGAACAAATAGATGTTTCCACTGAAGTGAGGAGATACTCTAATATATTACAAATGGACACATTCGATCCTTCTCACATCCCTCCTGTACTGCCAGCCCTGTGTATGAATGCTGCCTGTAATCATCCTGATACCCAGCTATCAGTCCTTAAAAAGCAAATACATTGTATAAGGTACCTCAGGCTAATACATTTATTTTCTTTCACCCTAGATCTGACCCAGCAGTGATTTCAACTGTGTTTCATGCTGGCCAACTTGGCCCTTAACACAAACCTTTCTTCTGGTGATAAAGAAGCCAAGATGTTGGACACATAGGTAAGTTAGCCTTCAGAATTCTGAATGATCAGGCATATATGTGGAAATTCTTTTTATAAAAGGGCCTATAAGATCTGTATTGGGATACATGAAAAATCTTACAAACTCCTTGAATCATTAGGTGACCCCTTTATGGCCCAGGCAACATTAGTTCTACCCTCTTATGGAATTGGCCAGTGGCAATTATTACAAGCTTCCTCACAGACTGGATCTGCTCATATAATATGGGGGGGGGGGTTGATACACTCCAATCTCAATCAACTTTGACTGCCTGGATGATCCAGTTCTAATACATTTAGGCACTTATTTCACAAGGACGTGTAGCTGGTACTAAAGATTTCAAGAAAGCATGCTGCTAGAAAATCCTATATTGGGAAGTGGAATCAATTTTCTAGTTGGTGCATAACCAGTAATTAGAGGCCCATCAGGGGTTTTGTACCAGCGGTGCTCATGTACTTGTATGAGTTATTTTCCTCTGACTTCTCTTATTTCTCTATAAAGGTTCATCTTACAGTCATTTTAGCATCTCAGACTGAGCCCATGGACCCTCCTCTTTCTTTTCTGTTTGTGGAAAAACAGTTTCTGAAAAGAGTTTTACACCTGAGACCTCCTCATAATCAGGTTGGTCCTCAATGGGATCTCAAGTTTGTGTTGGAAAAGATGACTATGTTACCTTTTGAACCTCTGCCTATCAGGATGATTTAGGATTCTTTTCTTGGAAAAAATGCACTCACCATTGCTCTGACATCGGCAAGAAGAGCATCTGATTTGTAAGCTATCATAGTGGGTGAACTCTATTTAAGTTTCCATAGGGATAGGGTCTATTTAAGAACTGATTCTATTTCAAGACCAAAGTGGTCTCATGGTTTCCTTTGAATCAAGCCATCACTCTTCCAGTTCTCCACCCAGAGCCTAAAAAAAAAAACAGAGGGAAAAGGATTCTGCATACTATGGATGTGCATAGGCAGTTCAGGTACTATCTTGACAGAACTAAGCTCTTTAGTAAAGCTGATAAGCTATTTATTTCTTAGCAAGGGACAAAAAAGAACACCCTGTGTCTAAATGGACAGCTTCCAGGTGGTTATCCTCAGCTATTCGTTTTTGTTATTCAACAATGGTAAATCCATTCCAGATAATACCAAGGCACATTCTACTAGAGCCTTGTCTTCTTCAGTTCCGTACTGGAAAGGGATGGACTCTAGAATAATTCTAGAAGCAATAACATGATACTCTGTGCATACATTTACAAAAAAGCATTACAAATTGGATTCATTTTCTAGGTCCAGAGCTAGTTTTGTTGCGACAACTCCCTAGGGGCTCCTGGATCCATATCTTTTCTCCTCCCAGGTTGGGTAGTCTTGGTAATCAACCCATTTAGCCTAAAGGCTACTGCAGCAGTGAAATGATAAACATAGTATAGTTGTGTAAGTTGCACTTACCCGTAACAGTAAATGTTTGATTTCCTCACTGCTGCAGTAGCTGCACTCACCTTCCATCCCACTATGCTTGTATATAATTGTAGCTAGGATATAAAGTAAGGTTTTATATGTTCTTACTTTATATATTTCTTTGTTATTATTGTTATTATTGGTTGTTTGATTTTGATTGTGAGGCTCTTTTCTCTTTGTATGGGCAAGAAAGTCCTGAAGAAATCTTCACTCTGACTGCTGATTTCCCTCTTTGGAAATAACTGTACAGTAGTCAGAGTGAAGGTGTGTGAGGGAGGCAGAACTTTTTGAAGCTGGCTGATTGTTGTTTCCTAGGCAGGGAAACAACCTATATAGCCTAAAGGCTACTGCAGCAGTGAGGAATTCAAACTTCTACTGTAACAAGCAAGTGCAACTTACACAAATATACTTTTTTAAGTTTTTTTTTTTTTTTTATATATTTTGTGGATCAATGATTTTGGTTTAGATCATTTGCTTTTGATAATTTGTTATTGATTTTAAGGCATTCAAGGATACGTTAAGCTCATACCTCTCAAGTGTACAGATTTTTGCAGAATGTCCATATTTTTGCCCCATAGTTTTGGTCCATTTTTCATAAAATTGTGTTTTTTTGGCAAGTTAGTGGCAAAATCATTAAAGAGTGAAGTTAGAAAATATTGAAAGACATTTGAGTTTTAGACTTCAGTGGTGGTGCTGCGGTAGCATTGTCGCCTCACAGTAAGTCGCTGTCCTGTTCAATTCTCAGTTAAAGCGTCTTCTGTGTGGAGACATGCATGAATGGGCGTACCTTCGTTGAAGGTTGTGCATCAGGGCTGGCAACTCGGCATGTAAAAATCTACTGCCAATCATTAGCAGACCGGAGTTCCACTGTGGTGACCCCTAACCGGGAAAAGCCGAAAGACACAACAACAACAACCCTTCAAAAAATTCATGTTAATGCAAAACCTGTTATTCTATCAAATTTCTAAGTGTGTAAGAGCAATAGTTAAAAATTGTCCCTGTTTTGGAGCATTTGTCCCACTTTTATTTATGGCTTTGTCCAGATTTCTGGCTCTAAGAGGTTGAAAGGTATGGTTAAGCTCCCACATATAAATACATAACACACATACACACACACACACACACACACACACACACACACACACACACACACACACACACACACACACACACACACACACACACACACACACACACACACACACACACATAGTAAGGACTGGAATATGCACATACATGGTGTACCAAAAATGATCTCAGACTAAATAAAAAACTGCAGTGTAGTAGGATTTGGCAGAAAGGTTACTCTCACCTCATATGGTAAAAATAATACTCTTCAGACAGGTACAGTCATAAGAAACCTAGGTACTTACATGGCTCTCTCTTTCTCATTTTTTTCATCTTATTTCCACCACAGTTAGGAAATCCTTCTGTTTAGCCAAGTTATTTATTATTTATTTATTTATTTATCGATTGCATTTGTTTACTGTCAAATTCCACTGGGCCTAAAAGCCCATTTCCAGTGGAGGCTCAGGGAGAAAAGCTCTGAAAAAAGCATAGATACAGAATAAAATTAGACATTAATTGTACAGAAGTAGAAACAGTGTTACGTATAGTGATTACAGTAATATATACATAATATATACATAAAAGCAGGAATCTAGTTGGTTTGATTACAGTAATACATGCAGAATATATACATAGAAGCAGACATTTAGTTGGTTGCCAGATTAATTCAATCAGAGAGGCATAAACGGAGATATAGTAATTACATTATTGTACCAGTATCAACAAGTGATGAAAAAAATAATAAATATGGAGAAAGTGTCATCAGTCAGTAGGAGCAAAAAGTATAGGAGCTTAGGAGAAGCAGAAGTTAGGTTATAGAGCAGGTACATAGCCAGGAAGAGTTGAGATGCTTTTTCAGTATATATTTGAAGGTGGCGGTGCTGCTTATAGAAGGTGGAAGTGAGTTCCATAGTTTGGCAACAATGAAGGAGTAGAGGAGTTGCCAGCAGGTAAGGTGGGCTTTTCTACTTTTAGAAGTAGATGATTTTCAGATCTTAGTTGCTTGCTGGGTTGATATTTGGTAAGTAAAGTTGAGAGAGCAGGACAGTCTATGGGCCTGTAAATTATTTTGTGCTCTGTAGTTAGTTGGGTGAATGAAAGATGGTGGGGGAGTTCCAGCCAGCCTGATTGTTTCAGTGAGTTACATTGGTGGGACGAGAATTTGGCCTTGGTGGCAAATTTGGCCATTCTGTTGTAACACATATCAAGTTTGGATTTTGTAGAATTTTGGATATTAGTGAGGAGAGGGGCACCATAAAGGAGTTAATTTCTAAGTGAATTTCTTAAAGATCTAACAGTCATCTAAGTGCTGCACTCTTCCCTTATCAGATCAGGTGTACAAAACTATTGCCTTGATATTATTAATTTATCTAATATTTCTTTTTCCTGTGAATTAGAAAGTATTTTAAAGAAAGGCTTGTCATTCGTTCCTGCCTGTAGTATGAATATAGAAAAATTGTTAGTAGACTTCAGACTGTATTTGAGGAAGTTAAACTTAAGTTACATCATGCAGGATGTTTTAAAACAGACTACTACTAACAAAACCTTAGATGACAAGCCGAGTAAACCTAACACTTTTAACCCTCCCCTTCAAACTACCCTTCAGGTCTTTCAAAGTATTTGCGAAAGAGAATTCAGAAAAATTAGTCATCGTGACTATAAAGAGAATCTTACCAAAGAAGAGTACAATGCATTACATAGCTTGAGCAAAAACTTTGACATTAGAACTATGAAAGCAGACAAAGGTGGGAAAATTGTCATTATGAACACAAAGGATTATGAAAGTTCTTTAGAAGTGATGTTAGAAGATCTAAATACATATAAAAAGGTTAACTTAGGAGAAGTTAACCATAGTTACAAAAAAGTGTATGTAACATTGTTTGATATGTTCAGCCAAGGTGAAATTGACAATGAAAATTACAACTATTTATTGGTTGAACATCCAAAAATGGCATCCTTCTTTGGTATTCCAAAAATACAGATGGACCAAAAAAATCCCCCATTCAGGCCAATAATTTCAGCTAAACATTCCAAAACAGAAAACATATCTGTTTGGTTAGATTATATTCTTCATCCTATTGTCCAGAAATCTAAACATTATCTAAGAGACTCATGGCACTTGCTAGAAATTTTAAGAGAACTTGACATCACTGAAAGACAAATTTATTTTGGCACTTTGGATGTCAAGTCATTATATACTTCAATAGATCAAGAAAGGGGTGTTGAATATCTCAGAGAATATCTCACTAACCACACTGATTCCAGTGGTGGAAAAGTGAATACAATTTGTTGTTTAATGGACTTGGTTTTGAACAATATTTTTTTCAAATTCAACAAGTCTTTATACAAACAAATCTTTGGAGTAGCCATGAGGGCAAGAGTAGCACCTGCATTTGCAAACTTAGTCATGGCTAACTGGGAACTGAAGTTTTTAAATCAACATCCTAGTTATAAAAAAGTACAAACCTACTATAGATATATTGATGATTTGTTCTTTTTATGGACTGGTACTTATGAGGAATTTGTGGACTTGGTTAGTGACTTAAATTCTACTACTGATTTTTTGGAATTTAAAATCAGTGGTTTTGGTGAATCTATCAACTATTTAGATTTACATTTGAGTATAGATAAGGAGAGAAACAAGTTTATGAGTAGTATCTATAGGAAATCCAAGAACAACGACAGTTGAGTTGAAAAGTTTTATAATAATCAAGACAAAGCTAACAGGTATTCACAAAACTTTCTCAATGTTTACAACACCAAATACGAAACACCTACTTTTTATACACAAAAAAAAAAAATACCATGATGACCATGAAATATGAATATAACATTGGTAAAAAATATTTGAACATATAAAATATATTTACTATATTATAGATGAGTCATAACACTAAACATAATCATTATATAATTTTTTGATATCATTATATATACATAATTAAAACAAAATATAAATACTAAATAAGCATATTGTAATAGGTTACATTACATAAAATATATATTTGTATTAAATGTAAAATAAAAAAGGTTACAAGTAGTCTATTTATATAAAATTTATAATATATTATAATATCTATAAAGTAATCTTATTATACTAATAACTAAATTTTTTTTATATTATATAATATATTGTCATTAAATTATTTTTGCATGTCATATTATCTATTTGTGATGATCTATAAATCATGGTCTAATGATCTATTGTGATGTGTGTTGTTTTGTATTAAAACTGCTTAAGTATGTTTGACATGTATGAAGGTTGACCTTTATTGTTTTTTGTTTTTGTTGTTTCTTTTTGTTGTCAACTTTGTGTTGTTATAGTATCTATAGGAAACCAGTATTCGGTAATCAATATTTACACAAGGATAGTTTACATCCACAGCATATGAAAAAAGGAGTCATAAAAGGACAGATCATTAGGCTTAGTAGATTAACTTCTGACAATGACACTTTCAAAAAGGAAGTTATGTTTTTAAGGTCACTTTTTCTTTCTAGAGGTTACACCATGGAACGGCTAAAGAAGATAGAAAGTGAAGTAATGGTACTAACAAGGGGGTGGTTTCACCCATTTTGTATTCAACTGACACCATGGTAGGTCCAGTTATTGACAGTACATCAAACACATTGGAGACTGGTGTTTCTAAATATACGAGTGCTTTTCCTATACCTATAGTGAATGAAATGTGGCACATCAAACACATTATAGAGAACAATTGGAAAATAATACTTGGAAACAAAGAGTTAGTGGCGACAATTGGACTGAGACCTAGATTCACTTATAAACGAGTTACTAACAACAAGTCAATGCTAGAATCAGGGAACAACAAGGTTAATATTTGTACAAGAACAGGTTGTAATAAGAAAGGTACTTATGCTTGCAGGAACTGCAAGCAATGTAGGTTCATCAGTAACACTTCCTTTATAACTTTAAGTCATTCCAACCAAACTTTTTGGGCTAAAGACTACTACAATTGCAACAGTGAATATGTTGTTTACATTGCTATTTGTATGTCATGTGACAATTATTATATAGGAAAGACCATAAGAAGTTTGAAACGCAGGATATATGAACACAATCTGGCTATTAAAAAGAAAGACAAAACAAATTCATTGGCTAGAGATGCATCAGTATGTCTAGATTTTAAAAGATTCAAATTTTTTGTCTTGGAAAAGGTAGAGAAGGTTTCTTTTGAAGGTGATCTTAACAACATACTAGAATGTAAAGAAGCACTGTGGCAGTTATTTTTAGGTGCAGACAGTGCATCTGGATTAAATGAATGCATAAATTTAAAATGCTTTTTAGTTAATAGATAATATTGTTTAAACAAGTTTTTACTACAACTGTTTTATTTAAAGAATGTGTATTTTATACAGACTGACACACTTACTGTTCAAACTCTCAAAGTAATCACTCTATTCTCTTTCTAAAGCCCTGCACTTGCTCAGCTCTTATAAGGAAACACTAACTAACTAAAGCACTACACCCTCCTTGACTTCTCATAAGTATTAGACTCCTGATTGGTCCTTCCTGATCAAGTGAAAAATTAGTTCCCTTCCCTAATCTGATCAGTAAAAAAACAGTTCCCTATACTAATCTGGTATGTCCAAGGGTCAGTTTCAAGGTTACTCTCCAGTCCAGCTGGTGAATCTGGGAATTTTGAGGTAATGTTACAATTGCCTTATGTACACAGACAACCCTCTCCTCCTTCCAACAAACTCTAATACATGTGAGAGATGCAGTTACACAGCCAAACTGGAGGCAGAGCTCTCTCAACCCAAGACTGGCACAGTCAGTCAGGAGGAAAAGGTAACCACCCACACCACAAATCCAGTCTCACACAGACCTATTGTATCTGCATACCCAACACATAAACACACAAAAACATACTCGGAGGCTCTAAATAAAAATCTGCCTAAACAGCAAAGACCTCCTAAGCAGATATCCAAGCAACAGCCACCCCTCAACAACACCGACAAATCACATATCTCACAAAATTAGTGTGCCTCACCATCACAGCCCTTAAAGCCAAACAACACACCAAATACACTTGTTATAGGGGACTCTATTGTCCGGCACACTGACGTCCCGCTCACCAGACTGAACAAGGAGAAGGTCACTGTAAGCTGCCTGTCAGGTGCCAGGATCCGCCACATAATGCAAGCACTCAGGTCACTCCAAAGCAAGTACAAGTATGACTCCGTCATTGTCCATGCTGATGTGAATGACCTGAGACATACCTCCCTGGACTACATGAAAAGAGACATAGAGGAGGTCTCTGACCATGTAGCCCAGGCTGGTATGACCCTGACCTTGAGTAGCATCTTACCCTCACCAAGAATGATGCCACAGTATAAAGACAAAATGATCAGTTTCAACAATTGGCTAAAGTATTGGTGTCATTCAAAGGGGATCCAGTGTCTGTCAGCCTGGGATGACATGCTCGACAAGCCACATTGCTTCACTAGGGACAGCTTGCACCTGTCACCCTTAGGCTTACGTATACTGGCCAAGGCTCTTGCCACCCCCATAGTGCCTTTTTTAGGCAAGGCTCAAAGGACAAACCCACCTCCATAGACAACCCAAGGATAAAAAAACTAAAGGTAATGCTACTCAATGGCAGAAGTCTAAACCTCAAGATGCACGCACTCGAGACTCTCCTCAGTATGGAGAAAATCGATGTCTGTGCAGTAACATAAACCTGGTTCAAGGCTCCTGAGTGCACCCCAGCACTACCAGGTTATAACTCATACCATGCGTTTCGGCCCCAAAACTCGGACCGAAGCACAAAAGGAGGGGGAGTATCTATATTCATCAAAGATACCTACACCTCCAGGTTAGTGGCACTGCACGAAGCATCGGAAACCATCCATGTGCAACTAACAGCGGGCAAAACTGCCTTTCAGTTTGTAGCCTGCTACAGATCACCCTCCCTATTACAGGAACCCCACTTGGCATTCCTGAGACACTGGAGAATATGAAGGTCTCTCCAAACACTATGTTATTGGGTGACTTCAACTACCCAAACATTGACTGGGAAAACTACTCAAGCCCAAATACCCTCGCCCAACGGTTCCTTGAATTTATAAACTGTAATGCAATGGAACAACTGGTCACCACTCCCACAAGAGGGAACAACATATTGGACCTGGTCATCACCAACATGGGGGCTCTATGTTCCACACCAGAGGTAAACCCCTCATTGGTAAGATCAGGCCATAAACAAATTTCCCTGGACATCCATATCCCGTTCCCACCCCCAGCCAAGGAAATCACTGTAAAGAATTACTCAAAAGCCAACTTTGCACTTCTCAAGACTGAGGTGGAATCCTTCAAAGCCCCTGGGCCAGAAGATAATACAGCCCAATCCGCAGAATCCTTTACAAATGCATTCTATGAGCACCTGCAGGAATGCATGGATCGTGCTATCCCAAATAAAACCAAGACTCACTCCTCCAAAAACAGGAGACCAGTCTGGTGGACCCTGGCCATAAATAAGCTATACAACAGAAGGAGGAAGCTACTACATGACAGAGCAAAATCCCAAAAAGGGAAGGCATCTCTGATCAGTATTAGCAAGAAACTTCGATCCCTCATAAAATCATCAAAGGCCAGTTTCGAAAGAAAAATTGCCCTAGACACTAAAGATAATCACAAGGCCTTCTTTAGTTATGTCAGGAACATGGGCTGAAACTCCCAGATATGCTCTGAATTGTTGCATAACGGTACAAAATATACCGAACCTACAGACATAGCCAACATCCTGGCAGACAAATTCAGTGCAAACTTCTCCCCCCCTTCCCCCCCAAAGGAGCAAATGTCTATCCCAACTGAATGTAACCTCCCTGACATCATAGATGCACAGGTGAAAGCTGCCCTCTCCAAAGCAAAAAACACAGCATCTATGGGACCAGACGGTGTCCCAGGCTGTGTCTTACACGAGCTCCAAGAAGAACTGAACCCTCACATTAAGTCACTGTTCAAACTTAGCCTTACTACAGGATATGTACTCAAAGAATGGTGTACAGCTACAGTAGTCCCACTCCACAAAGATGGTGCCACAACGGACCCCGGAAACTATTGCCCCATAAGCCTGACTAGTCTGGTCTGTAAAGCTATGGAGCGTATTATCATGGAACTCATAAACAAAGACATTGGGAGCCTCCAGACACTGGACCCTACCCAATTTGGCTTTGTTAAGGGCAGATCTTGCCTCTTAAACCTAGTTGATTTCTTTGAAACAGTTACCAAAGCCATAGATGAGGGCAAGGTAGTCCACACAGCCTACCTGGACCTCGCAAAAGCCTTTGACACAATACCCCACTCAGGCATCATAAATAAGCTTACTAGCTTAAATATCAACCCCTATATCACAGGATGGGTTGCAAACTGGCTCCGAGATAGAACCCACATGGTCAGAATCGCAGGTGCCATGTCCGAATCCAAACCAGTTACAAGTGGCATCCCACAGGGCTCAGTTCTGGGACCTCTCTTGTTCGTTATATACTTCTCTGAGGTTCAGGCTAACACGCAGGGATTATGGCTGACAAAGTTTGCAGATGACTGCAAACTGGGGGCCATAATCGAATCTCCAGCTGACACAAGCATCCCCCAAAAGGGTCTCACAGAGACGGATGCTTGATGCCAGAGCCACGGCCTCAAGCTAAATGCTAAAAAGTGCATAGTCATCCCCTTTGGGAAAAACAAGGTGCCCACAAATTACCACATAGGTGTAATCCATTAAGTACGGAAGAAATAATTAGAGATTTGGGGACCAACGTAGATAGTAATCTCTCCTTTGATAACCACATTGCCAAAGTGGTTAGAAAGACCTTCTATATAGCCCACCTTATCATGAAAGGGTTCGCATCTAGATCAAGAAAGGTCATTGTGCCCCTCTACTCGTCACTCATCAGGCCCATAATTGAATACAATGCCCCTTTTGGGATGTACCTTACCCGACACCTGCAGCAACTGGAGAGACCCCAAAAGTACCTCACCAAGAGGATCATGGGCTACAAACAGATGTCCTATGCAGCTCGACTAAAGAAACTCCAGATCTACTCAGTTGCTTACCACCTACTCAGAGGCGATCTATGCCTGACGTACAAAGCCATGTCAAACCCAGAATTAATGGACATGCTCCACCTCAAAAAATCCAAGTCCCTTAGAGCTACATGCTCCAGGGACCTAAACCTCAGCACAAAAATAAATAGGACATGCTGGAGGGACAGATTCATTTCCCAGAGGCTCCCCTCACTCTGGAATAGAATCCCAATTCATGTTAGACATAGCCCCTCGCTGACCCTCTTCAAGCGAAATGTGGACGCGTGAATGGGAAATCGCAAATTCACCCCTGGGATCTCTCCTGCGTCCCTGCTAGACAGAGGCACAGTAAACTAATCATAAAAGGGTACCTTCTGTGACCTACTTTCCAGAGGCACAGTAGGCTAATCTAATAGGGAGGCGGAAGCCTAATACACTCTGGCTAAGCTTATAAATGCCCTAGGGCAGATAGTCTAGTATCTACCTATGAACCTATGAACCTATAATTAATTGTTAATTGTTTGAAGTCATTTCCTGTTTGACAGCAGATTAGGATATAAAAGGAAATTAGGGTAAGGTCATTTGTAAATGTTTTTTCTGAAGAAGTTCACAGAATTAAAAGTGGATGAAAGCAGTAATATATTGTTCCAGAGTGGTTTTTGGATTTGTATCCTAGGACTGTTTCTTTTTGTGTTTCCATAAACAGAGATATAGTAATCAACATTATTGTACCAGTATCAACAAGTGATGAAAAAAATAATAAATATGGAGAAAGTGTCATCAGGCAGTAGGAGCAAAAAGTATAGGAGTTTAGGAGAAGCAAAGGTTAGGTTATAGAGCAGGTACATAGCCAGGAAGAGTTGAGGTGCTTTTTCAGTATATATTTAAAGGTGGTGGTGCTGCTTAGGTTTCTTATAGAAGGTGGAAGTGAGTTCCATAGTTTGGCGACAATGAAGGAGTAGAGGAGTTGTTAGCAGGTAAGGTGGGCTTTTTTACTTTTAGAAGTAGATGATTTTCAGATCTTAGTTGCTTGCTGGGATATTTGGTAAGTACAGTTGAGAGAACAGGACAGTCTATGGGTATGTAAATTATTTTGTGCGCTGTAGTTAGTTGGGTGAATGAAAGATGGTGGGGGAGTTCCAGCGAGCCTGTTTGTTTCAGTGAGTTACATTGGTGGGACAAGAATTTGGCCTTGGTGGCAAATTTGGCCATTCTGTTGTAACACATATCAAGTTTGGATTTTGTAGAATTTTGGATATTAGTGAGGAGAGGGGCACCATAAAGGAGTTAATTTCTAAGTGAATTTCTTAAAGATCTAACAGTCATCTAAGTGCTGCACTCTTCCCTTATCAGATCCATCACTGAATGCAATGCCCCCTTTGGTATGTACAAATCCAAGCATATTGCTCAACTGGAAAGGCCCCAAAGATTTCTAACCAAAGAAATTAAAGACTTGTTTCCTTCAACTGTCCTGATAGATTAGCAAGACTCACCTTATAAGCAGTAGCCTACAGGTTGCTAAAAGGAGACTTATGTCTCATCTTTTGAGCCATGTAAGACCCAGTCCTATATGAGCTCCTATTTCTTCACAAAACCATTGGCTCTACAAACACCTGCACTAAAGACCAAAGTCTATGCCAACAAAAAATAAATAAGACTTATTGGAGGGACTGGTGCCTAACTCAATGGGTTCCTAGTCTACAGAATAAGTTACCACTTACAGATCAAACAAAATACTACTTTGCCTATCATTAAGGCTAGTCTTAATGACTGGATAATTAGACACAAATTTACACCAGGGTTTATCACGTATGGCCTGGCTCAGTTTAGTAGGTAAGCATTATTAAGTGCCTGAAAAGGGTCTGATCAAAGGTGTATATTGCTAGGCGTCTTATCATCCATATGATCACTTGCCTAACATGTTCCTATAGATATATATGTGTGTGTGTGTGTGTGTGTGTGTGTGTGTGTGTGTGTGTGTGTGTGTGTGTGTGTGTGTATGATGTGTATGTTTGTTTATAAGAATCCACTAGTTTGCATGCCCAGATGTGTCTATCTTATCCAAAATAGTGATTGATCAGCATTAACTGAAAATGCCTCAAAGGGCTAGCTAGAGAATCTTGGCTGAATTCAATGAGCCATAGATCTGATGCTGTTAATTTTCATTCTGTTCTCAACTAATGGGATTGGATCCGATCCCTTGGAACTGACTCAGCCATTGCTAAAGCTCGTGGCAACCAAAAACTCTTGAGTTTCTCCCTTATCCGTAATGCACCAACCCCAAGTACCTCAGATCTCGTTTGCCGCTTTATGGGAAAGATGTGGTGACCATTACTCTTGAGCAGATTAGTGACTAATTCAGTCATTTATTTTTGTAGTTTAAACCTTATATTTATCCTTTCTATCCCTTACTTTTTTGTCTTTATATATATTATCTCTTTCTTTAATATTTTCTTAATTCTGTACAGTTTGTACCCTTGAATACTATCGCTAGTATTTCTTTCCTTTGCTTCTACACTTAGTATAGAATTTTATTACCATTGTTGGTAATTCTCTGTTCTTTCATGCCTTTCCTTTCCTTTAAAAAAAACGTTTAGTCTCTCAGTACTGTTTTTTTGTTTGGTAGTGTGTGTACTATGCTGTCATTTTCTAACTATGACAGAGAAAGGCCTCAAGTGTGAGCTTAAAATCCCTGTATCAGATCTCCATGCTTTATGTGTATATTATATTGGTCCTCTGCATCTACAAGAGAAATGTGCAGTCTCTCATGGGTTTAATCCCTGGGCACTTGTAGAAAAATAAATACATTCTGAAGGGTTTACTTCCTTCTGCATTCAGAGAAGATTTATCTGGAGTGCCAAAATCTGAACAGTCAAAATCTCCTTCTCTGGGTCTATCTACTTCTTCCTCCAGGTCCTTGGAGTATTCAAAATGGAGACCTCAATTGGATCAGAACTCATCATCAGATCCTAAAAAAAAAAAAAAAGGAAACATTATCAGATCTGACTCCTTTTTGGAGAGAACTGGGCCCCCCTCTGTCTTTTCCACTCACTCTTCCAGGAGTCTAACTGTAGAAGATGTGGAAAGAATGGTGAGAAAGATTCTTTCAGTGCAGAGTCAGATGGGTGCCTTACTGGCCCCTACTCCTTCAGATCAGAAGGTCCATTCTTCTACTACACCCCTTTTATCAGTTCCTCCTTTGGCTACTACAACTTTCTCAGAATTCTGTGATCCAAGCTGTTGGCTCCATCTCACTTCGATCTGAGGATACATTTATCCTCAGATCTGAAGTCTGCTTTGAGCATTTCGGTTCAGTCGGCTCCAGAGTGGTCTTGAAGCTGAAGCTACTCAGTCAAATCTGAGGTGTTGGGGTCAACTCTGAAGTTATCAGAGCCATTTCTACACTTCTACACCTTGGAGCCTTGGCACAAGTTAGATTGACTCCAGTTTCTACCTCGGGGGGGGGGGGTGATTGCCTTCAGAGCAGGGAGGGACAGTTGTCCAAAAGCAGGTCTTTTTGGATTCAAGGTCTTCTGCTTCTCTAGGGTGGTCTGCCTTTGAGGCTATGGAGACAGGATCATCTGCCTCAGCAGCTTAGATGGATCTTACCCCTTCGGATCTGCAGTCTACAACCCTGATGTCTCTGCTCTTGGAGTCTAATTCCTCTTTTCCACAGAGACAGCCAGTACAAAAACCCCAGACTTCTCAACAGGGTATCCAGATTTCTTCTGATACTTTCCAAGAGCTTCCCACTGAGGAAGTCCCTAAGAAGAAGGCCTGTGAGAAAAAGCACTTGGACTTCCCAGAGGAGTCTATCACAGAAGATATGTACTTTGATGAAGGTGAAGGGTCCCCACAGTCACCTCCTGAAGATGTCTCATTTGGAGACATCCTGGAAATCCTTAAGCAGTGAGGTGACTGGATGCCCAGCCACACTTCATCAGAGGAGTTTGTATTCCTGGAGGATTTTGGTACTGGCCCATCTACCTCCTGGGTGACTCTGTCCACCACCACCAACAAGCTTATTGAGTTGATCTCTTGATGGAAGTGGAAGGAACCTGATACCACTGGACCTATACCTTGCAGACCAGACAATATTCTGGCATCACCTGTAGAGGAAAGGGGTGCCCATTGATGCCATGGTTGTGGTGGTGGCCACTAAAAAGGAACTTGCTGAGGAAAGTTCTACTGTTCATCCCCCAAAAGGGAGTCTTGGGGAATGGACTGATTTGGGAAGCATGTCTATGCTTCAGTGACCTTCGCCTTAAGGTCGCTGAATTATTGGGCACATTTCACCAGATTATAGAGGGATTTGATAAAACACCCTCTCAGGATCTCTTTCTGAAGAAATACAATTCTCTGTGACTTCTCAGTTGGCTACCCTGCAATCTAGTTCTTATTCTTCCATGAGGCTCATTTCACATGTAGCTGAAGGAACCTCAAGGGCAGCAGGTTCAGGCATTTCCATCAAGAGACATACCTGGATGTGCTTATGTGATTTTGCAGAACCTTTCAAGTCTTCATTCATCAATGTTCCCTTTGACGGCACATCTTTGTTTGGCCCCAAAGTGAAGGACACTTTATCCAGGTGTGAGAAGGATGAAAATACCCTCTGTGAAGTAGGCGTACATATTTTTCGATCCCTTAAAGATCTTTCTCTAGGAATTAATGAGATGGTCAAACAATGTAGTTTGGGAAGCACCAGGGTACTTTCCAGGACACATGTGGAGGAAGTTCCCCCTGGGGCAGGAGAGGGAATTCCAATGGTCAGTGCTGCCTCCACAGCAGAGGTGACCTGCAAAGTCAAGGGTCCAGGGATTCTTTCTCTGACAGACCCTACCAATGCTCCTGAAAGGAGGCCCAATTGTCCACCTCTGAAAGCAATCAGGGAACGATTATCCCTGCACCAGAGAACCTGGCTAAACATAACAAGAGATACATGGGTGCAGGTGATTGTTTCCAGAGGCTATATAATACCCTTGTCCCATCCACCTCCCACCTCAAGAAAAATCCCTGACATTCCACCCAGCCAGCAGGAATAAGCAGCAATCCAAATACAAAAGCTGCTAGAAAAAGAGTAATCCAAGAGGTCCCACCAGACCAGATAAAATCCGAAACTTACTCAAGGTTCTTTTTAGTGCCAAAGAAAACAGGGGACTGGAGGCCAGTTTTGGATCTCAGCAACTTGAACAAGTCAGTTCAATTTACCAAGTTCTGGATGGTCATGATTCAGTCCATTCTCCCTTTTCTGGGCAAGGATGACCGGATGTGCTCAATAGATCATCAGGATGCATACTATCACATAAACATGATCAGACAATCCAGAAGGTACTTACATTTCCAGCTGGGAGCCACTACCACTTCAGAGTTCTGCTTTTTGGTCTCACCACAGCCCCCAGGGTGTTCACCAAATGTATGGCAGTTGTAGCAGCTCATTTCAGACGACAGTTATTCCAGGTGTTTCCATATCTATATGACTGGCTCATTACCGCCCCAAACTAGGCATCAATTAATAAGGGCAAGAGACCAGCTTCTCCTGATGTATTCTCATCTGGGTATAACCATAAACTACAACAATTCTCAACTGGAACCAACTCAAAATTTGGAATTTATAGGAGCACTGTTAAACACAAAGTCAGTGATAGCTTCACTACCTCCCTCAAATGTTCATAGAGTCATAGGTGTTTACTAGGCTAATGACCACAAGGGCCTTTTTAAGCCTAGCCATGCATCCCAAGTCTCTGACAAGTTCCGATACCCTTGATAATTGTAAGCATGGGCCTGGGAGATGAACCATTTACAGGTTACCTGTGTCCATTAGAGACATAGGTGCCAGACCAGGGAAGAATTCCTGGTTTACCATCCAATTGTCCAAGTTGCACTTGAATTGACTGAGGGAGGAAATCTGCTTCACATGGATGGGGAGCCTGTTCAATAGACGGGGTAGTCTCTGGGATACATACCTATCTCTCCAGCAGGTCCTATTTATATCACAGGCAAGGTTTAAGCCTTTAGACAGGTAATTCTGGTGCTGTTTGTTTTGTTGTTATGCAGGAGATACATTAGAGTGGGGTCTGACAGTACTCTGTATGCCAGGTATAGATCTCCCCTCAAAAGCATAGTAGGAGACAGAATACAGGAATAGGGCCTTGAGGCAGTCTGCATAGGACATTTTACTTATGCCCTGTATTCTTTTAGTGAGGAACCTCTGTGGATGTTCCAATTGAAATTAAATGAATTAATTACTCAAACTATAACATCACAGGTTAGGAAAATAATCTGCATTACCAAGATTTCAGCCCACTTGGTCGTTCAGGCTCTAGGATAAATGTCAGCAGCAGTGACACTAGTACCTTTAGCCAGATTTTACATGAGGATTCTACAGTGGATGCTAGAAACACAATGGTCGATAGTATACCAACGCATGTCAGCTCTGATACGAATTGCCCAGATATGCAAGAGACATCTAAGATGGTGGATTCAGTCAGATCAGGTTCTACAAGGCCGTGCATTCATTTCCCCTCTGCCCAAGGCCATAGTGATCATGGATGTTTCCCAGTTGGGGTGGGGTGAATTTTCTGAGGAAAACAGTCCAAGGCACTTGGTTCCCTGAAGTGGCCAACTTGCATATCAATGTCCTAGAAATGAGAGCAATGCTTTAGTGTTACAGGCCCTTCAGCATGCTCTCCTTTCAGGAATGATTGCAACTGAAATAAATGGACAATATGTCAGTAGATTGGTACATCAACAAATAAGCAGAGACCAGATCTTACCCTTTGTGTTGAGAAGCGCTCAGTGTGGCAATGGGTTCATAGGTTCATAGGTTGGTACTAGGTTATCAGCCCTAGGGCCTATACAAGCCTAGCCATAACAATTCCCTGGCTATTTCTTCTCACACTATTTACTTCCCTGGACCCCTGTCTAGCAGGGCAACTGACGTGATCCCTGAGGTGAATTTCCTTTCTCCCATCCAATCGTCAAGGTTCCTTTTGAAGAGGGCCAAAGAGGCACTCTGCTTGACATGTATGGGCAATCTATTCCAGTGTCTGGAGAGTCTCTGAGTCAGGAACCTATCCCTCCTGATATGGAAATCTCATCCAACCACTTTCTCACTACAGCACACATTTGGGGGAAGTCCAGTGTGATAGCAGACAAGCTGAGCAGGTGCATTATTCTACCTCACGAGTAGTCTCTCAATCAGAATGTGGCAGAAATTATTTTTTGTTAGTGGGGTCAGCCTTGCTGTGATCTTTTTGCTTCTCTCCTAGACATCAAATGCAGCCCTAATCCCCCCATTGGGGGAATCACCAAGGGATGCTCTACTTCACGATTGGCCCTTAGTCTGTTATACGCCTATCCACCAATTCCATTAATTCCAAAATTCTTGCATAAAGCTGCCATGTTGAAGAGCAAAGTCATCCTCATTGCACCTTACTGGCCTCAACAGATTTGACTGAGCTTCCTTTGGCCTCACTTAGTTCTCCAACCTTGGACCCTGGATCTCCAGACCTCCTTCTACACTCAACTAGCATGATCCATCCAAACATACCAATCCTCAGGCTGACCACCTGGCTTCCCCAGTTCCATTGATAACCGGACAACCTATGCTGTCTTCCGCAGTCCAACATATACTTTTATCTTCCCATAAACTTTCTACACATAAGCTTTATTCCAGTAAATAGAAAATGTTGGTTTACTGGGCGCATCAGAATAATGTTAATTTTTTTTCAGCTTCTGTACATAACATCCTTGAATTTTTGACCCTTCTTTTTAAACAAGGAGCCAGTTTCACAACAGTTAAGGATCAGTAAGCAGCAATATCAAATTTTCACACTGGATTTGATGGTTCCTCTGTTGCCTCTCATAAGCTCTGCAAAGCCTTTTTATGAAGCACTCTGCTTTTAAGACCTCATTTTAAGATCCTACTCCCACATGGGACTTAAATCTGATACTGCAGGAGCTTACTCATTTCTCCTCCAAACCGGCAGCTAAGTGTGACCTTAAATATATTTCTTGGAAGACAATATTTCTAGTAGCCATTACTTCTGCCAGATGATTTTCAGAGATTTAAGCCTTGTCTTCAAAACTTCCATATTTGATCTTTCACAAGGATAGAGTTACACTGCAAACCGATGCATCCTTTCTTCCTAAGGCGGTATCAGAATATAATATCAATCAGTCCATTAATTTGCCAGTATTCTTTCCTAACAAACCTTTAATAAAGGTGAATACATGTTACATTTATTGGATGTTCACAGACAATTACATTTTACCTACATAGAACAAAGGACTTTGGAAAAACTGACAAATTGTTTGTTTCATTTGCAAAAGTAAAATTGCAAAAACCAGTTGCCAAAGTAACTTTAGCCAGATGGTTGTATTTCATTTATATATAGCAAATTGGTTATTACTTTACCAAAATCATTACGGGCTCATTCAGCCAGATTCATGGCAACTTCAGCAGTTTTCCAAACTATAACATCTATGGATGATATATGTTCTGCAGCAACTTGGGCTACTTCCCATACCTTTGTTACTCATTACAAATTGAATATAGTCTCCAGAGGTAGGGCATCATTTGTTTCAATGGTGCTCAGGAATATCCTTCTTTGAGTCCACCCAGGATGTTAGGTAGCTGGAGACTCTTGTCCCATTAGTAGAGGATAGAATGAAAAGTGACAACATCAGATAAAGAAGTTAGGTACTCATCACAATGTTCCATTTGTATTGCCCATTTTCTTTCTTGCTCAACTCCCCACCCACCAAACTCCATCCTGTGAAGACTCCTGGAAGAATAAATGGTAACAAGACATTGCTGTCCTTTATATTGCATTCCAGATATAATCTTCTCCTTATTTGATTGCAAGTAAGTTATTCACTCCATTTTTCTTCCTCTGCACTGCAAATATTTCTTTCTAGTAAAAATCAACAAACAAGATGTGAGTTAATTGGGATTGGTGCATTATGGTTAAGTGAAAAGCTTGAGAGTTTTTGGTTGTCACACACTTTAGCAACGCCTGAGTCAGATCCAAGGGATTGGGTCTGAACCCATCAGCTGAGGAAGAATGAAAATGGACAGCACAGATGGAACATTATGATGAGTATATAACTTCGTTTTACTCCTTATTAGTGACTCCTCTTCTCCAGAGGAAAAAGGCAAACAAAGGCTGTTTTCTTCAAAAATCTTTATTAGTTGATGGATGAGCATTTATTCAGATCTTCTCTTTACAGAGTTTTAATACAACTTAAAATGAATGTGCCTTTATGTATGTTTGGATAGTGAGAATGGTTAGATGGGAAGGTCAGAGCTCACATTTGGTTAATTGAAACAGATCATCATTTAGAGGGGTTCTGTTTGCGAGAGTCTCTAGTCTTTATTTGCATATGAAACCATGGCTGTCCAGACCATTGTTTTTACCCTTACAAATCATTTACCTTAAAAATCAATAGTCTAAATATTTCCTTTTCAGTGAAGAATAAAATATTGGAGATAAAAAGTGATGTGACATTCCCTATGATAGTGCAGTTTTTTACTTCTTATTTTGTGCTTAATTCATTTTTGTCCTTATGTTTCATTACACCAATCTAATGTAGTTTATTAAGACTGTTTTTTTAAAAAGTGCATTTATGTAAGCTAATTCAGACCCATTGAACAATCAATTAACCAGGCTGCTTTTCTGGGGTTAAAATCTTTTATTGAGCTTTTTCTAGTAAAAAAAACTGCCTAATCAAAAAGTTCTGAGTTTAAACTTAGTAGGTAGTAAATTATTGCTCATATCTAATTGTATAGTGCTTGTTTATACAATGAATTACTCAATAGATTTTGCCTGAAAAATGGCCCAGTTATGGAAAGTCAAGAAGACATCTGTTGTTGTAAAACATACTTTGGATTTATTATTTGCATTTGTATTTTCAACAGTGTCCACTTTTATGGGGCTTAAGTATCCAGATCTTTTTTCAGTATGTACTAAACAAACATCACCATTTGAGTTGTAAATATGTTGTACAGTCATTTGCATGTTGCTATTAGAACCTAAACACTGTAAAAATGTTACTGAAACACAGTGAGCTTCCAGTAAATCTTTAGGCAGAGCAAGCTCCTTAGCATCTAAGCCTGTGGACTGAACTAAAGGTTGAACCACAATGAGATATCACTTTTTGATAAAATGTCCTTCAGGTTTACGATCTGAATTTGATTTTTCAAAGTAGTGCCCACTTTTATGGGGCTTGAGTATCTAGATCTCTTTATGTTCTAACTGAATACCACTATATCTGTTGTTCAGTCATCTACATATTGCTATTAGATCATGTATTGTTTGTAAAAAATGCTGCTAAAAAAATGTGATGTAATAGGAAACATTTTGGTAGAACAAGCCCCTTAGCATCTTAGCCTATAGAGCGATTCTAAGATATAATGATTTGTCAATCAAGCTATAGGAATTTGGTGCTTTTTTTTGTTTGGTGTAAAACAGCCATTAAAATGTTAAAGTCTGCTTTTCATTTTCTTCAGCTAAATTACAAGTAGGAACATACATTTAACAAAAGGCTTATATATTAATGTTATACCCTGGTAGATCTAAAACCTGCTGTTCTGACTTAAAATAACTGGAAATTGTTCATGAGAATAATATAGCAATAACCCACACCTGGGTGTGGGTAATGCTAAATTTACCCACGGTTGGCGTGGTTTGGTCCCGAGGGTGAAGCCCGAGAGACCAAACAAAGCCAACCGTGGGTAAATTTAGCATTACCCACACCCAGGCGTGGGTTATTGCTATTATACCATGACATTATTTAAGAAAAGAAACTATTACTTTTCTTAAATAATGGCATAGTATAATGACTGTTTACTGCCCTTCCGCAGATGTCTGGCATCGGCGGCAGTTCTGATGTACTGCGCGCCTGCGCAGTACATCAGAGTTGTAAAGCAGCGGAGAAAGCAAGATCTCCGTTGCTTTTTATAGCTATGTTAAATGAGTTTAACATAGCGAGACAGTTTTAAAATAAGCAACGGACATCTCCGTTGTTTATTTTAAAACTGTCTCGCCATGTTAAACTCATTTAACATAGCGAACACTAAAAAAGCAACGGAGATCTTGCTTTCTCGTTGTTTTTAAACATTTTCGCTATGTTAAATGGGTTTAACATAGCAAGACAGCTTTTAAAATAAGCAACGGAGATCTCCGCTGCTTATTTTAAAGCTGTCTCTATGTTAAACCCATTTAACATAGTGAGACAGTGTTTTAAAAAACCGAGTTATACTAAAGGAAAAAAGTCCGGGCGACTGGACCTTTTTCCATTAGTATAACTCGATTTACAACGGGCACGCTGGCCAATCAGCGTGCACGTTTTGGGGGGGGGGTCATGGTATAATATTGAGTAATTTTGAGAGTATTTCCATTTCTCCCTGCAGTGTATCCCTATTCATTTGATAAGTTTTCTGTACTGCTTGAGATGCAATAGTCATAGGGCAACATTGCATAAAGTGCTGTCACATCTACTGTGACTAAAATCATTTCCTCTGTGATTTGAATGTCTCTGGTTTTGTCTAAAATATCCAGTGCATCCAGGCTAAAGACCATGTTGTCCTCTGCTAAGGGCTTGATCTGTATGTCAAGAAAAATGGAAACAGATTCAGCATTTTTATAAACAATATATGTGATCTAATAGCAATATGTGGATGACTGGCCAACAGACATAGTGGTGTTCCATTAGAACATACTGAAAATTATCTGGATTCTCTAAAGCTGGTACTACTTTGAAGAATTAAATTCAGATGGTAAACCTGAAGGAAGCGTTATCAAAAAGAGATGTGTGATTATGGTTCAACCACTATGTTAAAAATACAATTGTAAATAGAAAATCTAAAAGATGTTTTTGCAACAAGAGATGTCTTCTTGATTTTCCATAACTAGGGAGTATTTCAGGCAAAATCAATTAAGAGTAATAGACTGTATACACAAGCCCCATAAAAGCACTATCCACTACATTTAAACTCAGGGTTTTTTTTGTTAGACTGGATTTTATACTAAAAAAATAAATAAAAAGATTTAAGCCCATGTAAAAGCAGGCTAGTTAACTGAATTTTCCATGGGTTTGAAGAAGTTATGTTAAAGTGTTTTTTTTTTACAAAATGACTTGGCTAAACTACATTAGACTAGTATAATGAAACAAGCTAATATGAATTAAATAGATAATAAGAGTAAATGAAACTGCACTGTGATAGGTAATCTCATGCCAGTTTTTATTTTAAATATTTTCTTCTTCACTGAAATGAAAATATTTACACTTTTGATTTATCAGATAAATTGATTTGCAAGAGTAAGGACTGTGATCTGGACAGCCAAGGGCTCATATGCAAATGAAGGCTAAACAAATCCCACCAACAGGATTCTTCCAGATGATGACCTGCTTCAACCACCCACATGTGAATTCTGTTCTGGTCTTCACAGCTAATTACTCTCACAACCCAAACATACTTAAAGGCAAACCGACTTTTACTTGTATTAAAACTTTGTAAACTTTGACATTATTTTCCTCTGGAGAAGAGGGGTCATTGATAAATAGTAAGTAAGGTTTATTGAATATATATATATATATATGTGTGTGTGTGTGTGTGTGTGTGTGTGTGTGTGTGTGTGTGTGTGTGTGTGTGTGTGTGTGTGTGTGTGTGTGTGCGCGTGTGTGCGTGTGTGTGTGTGTGTGTGCGTGTGTTGTGTATTGATAGATACATAGATACACAGCTAAGTACTAGGCTAGCTGCCCTTGTGAGCCATTTTAAGCCTAGCCAATTTTCTTCAGTAAGAAACAAACCCCATAACTTTTGTTTGTAAGGTAAACACCTTAATCATTACGCTATTCCTTAACCCCCTTAAGTTTATGGAGCAGGAAGGGAGTTCTATGGTTAGGGAGCAATTAGAGAATATAGGTTTAGGGAGGGTGTTGGAATTTTTCGCGTAAGTAAGCATGTACCTGGGTTGAAGTTTTAGGGTTGGAGTTAGGGATTTGGTAGGGCTATACAGTTTTATAGGGTCAGGTGTTGGGAAGGCTAAGTAGTTGCCAGAGATTGGGCTAGTGGGAGTCCAAGCACTTGCTTTTTTCAAAAAGTGACAGTGAGCAAGTATGTAATGCGCAACTAGCACACAATCATCTGTGGTAGACTCTTAATCCCATCCTTTGGCATATAACTCATTAACAAGCTGTGAGGAGAATGAGCATTATAACTGTAATTTATATGAAGTTAACTTTAATTGTTCACAGTTTTAATTCAACTGTATACCTTAATGCCCATCCATTGTAATAGTAAGTTCTTTACAAACTCTGAGGTTAACAAAAACATCCTTGGCACACAATGTACCCCATTAAGTCAGCAAGCTATATCAGCACTCATTTGCTATTTATTATTACAGTAACCTGGAGCAATGATGAATTCATATGCCAGTTTCATGTGTCTAAAAGACAGCACTGATGTAATTTAGTCACTCAATAAACCTGTGGCAATTATTATCTCTGCCAGCATCTGTCATACAGTATTTGCTCCTATGAATATAACCCTTGTGTCATGTATAAGATAAACAATTTATGTACAACATCAATAATAATATTCAAAGTAATATCTAGGTAAACGTAAACACAAGGAAAATAGAGACCATTAATGCAACTGTCACAATCTGGATCAGTTGTATACAAGACATTTATCCTCTGGTGTAAATGAGACAATGTAAAAAATGTCATGCTACTAAAATGCATATTTTTCAGTCCTGACTTACTACACAATGATAAGTAAATCAATGAGTGACTTTTATAATTGGGCATCAAGAACTGGAAACAGAAAACAACTACTTTTAATTTGTTGATAGTAAAGTGTGAACAATAAGACTGCAGTGCAATATCATTCTACCTTAAACAGTGCTGACAGCAACTTCTAAGAACTCAAGTTATAGAACTGAAAAGATGAGACAGGCAAATGACAAATTACCATTGTAACTGTCTGATAATATGAAGTGAAAACTCCAAGAAAGATCCAGCTAAGCTAGAAACTTTAATGTGTAATAACGTAAACTCCTTTAGTGGGCACCCATGGGAAATATACAAATGACCCCTTAAGGACATAGCAGTGCTCCAGTTATGACTTATGAATACTCATGGCTTTTCATTTTTATGTGTTTACTGGTGCATTCAGGCCAATGAAGCAAACCTGTAGGCATGCCAGATTTTTGCTTTTTTTGTGTCATCAATAGTGTATTGTTTGGATATACTTTGGAAATATAGAGCTTAAGACCAAGCCCAATGTCTATAAACAAAGTGCCTGCAAAATATCCAAAATAATATCCAAACCAAAGGGTAAAATGGTTATACAGAAAAACAAGTCAATAAAAACCCTAAGAAAGGCCTGGCTAAGCCAGAGCATTCAGTGTGTAATATCTTAAACCTCCTGTAGTAGTTGATCATGGGATATATACAAGTGACCCCTTAAGTAATAAAAAGTGTTACTTCTGCAAATACTATAGTGGTCTATCAGCAGGTAGCAACAGCATTAAGTTGAATTACATACTTCTGCTGTCACCTGTCTGCTTTCAGGAAAAAATATATAAAAGATTTATTCAGTAAATCAGAAATAAAAAAGTTATACAATGTTTTGCAGTGATCTGCTTGACACACCTTTTGAATGATTATTAGCATCCATCCATCCAAGGCTGTTGAGTCCAACTTCCTTAACAATCCCAAAAATAAATAACACCATCTACTTAGTTTACTAGGCAAGTAGGGGAACAGAAGGATTGCCCAGCCTTTCTTCTTTATCACACACACACACACACACACACACACACACACACACACACACACACACACACACACACACACACACACACACACACAAATAATTTAGAGTTGCTGGATGACCTACCACATGTCTTTGGGATGTGGAAAGAAACTTGAGTTCCTGGAGAAAACCCTCAAGAACACATGGAAGACATGCAGACTCCATACAGAAGACAACCCATACCACAGAATCTCTTTCTTTGAGAAAACAATGCTGCTCACTGTACCACTGTGATACCCAACTATTGACATACTTATATCAAAAAGGGCATATGTTTATAATGTTTTGGTATGCAGGTACATCTGCATTGCTATAAATGCCAATATATGAAACTGTTCACCCTATGAGAAGTAATAGAATAAGTTTTCATTTCTGAAGCAAATAAATGATTTTTAAAAGGTATGTTGTGGCATATGTGACATATGTATAACTATATGATTGCTCCTTATTAAATAAAATGGCTGTAAAAAATTCTGAAGTAGATTAATGTGTTTCCAGTGTATGATAACTAAAAGTTAAAAAAGTGACCAGTACTAAAAGCCCAGTACAACTCTATTAACTAGTAAAACAATGTGCTTTAGCCACCACCTTTACTTAACTATCCAGCAGCCAACACTTGTTTATACAGCTTCTGTGTAACAACCAGACCACATATTATCCTCAGATAATGCAGATCTCGAGTGAACAGATGAAAATTATTAAAACAGCAAACATTTCACCTTTGTAACTAATTCTATTAAGATCTTTTTTACCCTATGAATTAATTGTAAGCCAAGATTCAGTTCTAGCTTGTAAAATCAGAATACTGACAACCGCACAACACTAGGACTATGGTTAGACTGACTTTGCATAACTGTGTATACTGCACTTCAGAAGGATCTCATGTTCTGCGCTATGATGAATATGGCTATGAATATGAATAAATAGATAAACTACTATATTTGTTAAGGAAAAGTTGTCTGTAAGATATTTGCACAGCACACCAAATCTTTAAACAGATTCTTAGATATTATGGAATTTATTGAAGCCGTAGATGACCAGTCTGTAAAGCAAATATAGTATGAGCATCTAGCAGGCAAAATTACACAAACAGACGTCAGCTGAGGAGGTATACAGGGATGAAGGCCTGAGTACAGCCCAGGTGACTTTAGTTCAGTTAATGGTTCAGGCACTTGATGGAGTTGTTACAGCCATACTGGAGCAAGAGGTTGTGAAGGAGCAGGATGTATACAGCTGCAGTCCCTTGGGGGAGGGATAGCATTATGGAGCATATCCTTGGTTGAACAGTCAGCTTGTCCAGTCACCACTTAATAGGAACCTTTACTAGTAAATGTACAGGTGCATGCACTCACAGGAAGAGGAGATGCAGGTAGCTTACCACCCCACTCCCGTGGAAGTGAAGTTAGGTCATACAAATGTCCTCACTGCAGGGATGTTGACAAGGGCACCAGCATCAATATAGCTGCCTGCGTTATAGCTCCTGTCAATGTCTCTTACTCCCATACTGTACTGTACTGGAATAATTCCATATTTTGGGAAAAGAATGAACAGACTTTGATTGGGTGAGGCGTGATGGTCAGCAGGCATGGGGCAAAAAAGCATATAGCAAAAAGAAATGCACAAGCAGCAGTAACTGTCCCCTGAATGATGACTAATATTCTCATTTGTACGCTTAGGCCATAGTCCATATCTAGATGATACAGCAAAAAAAACTCAACAAAAAAATAAATAAATAAAAGCAGCTCAAAAGATGTGAAGGAAAAGTATATTTCACAGTCTATATTTAAAACTTAAACCAAAATTCACTAGGTGGACTACTCGAATTCTGTGCTCACCTACCTGAATTAATAAAGAGGAAGATTTTAACACAGAATGACGACTCTCATATTTCTTTCACCATAGAAGCATTTAAGAATGAGAAAGAATTTTACCAGGACTGAGATACTAACTAATGATTTTTTTTCGTTGGTTACTAGCTGCTCGGTACCACATTCTATATTTAAAAAAATCAGTATAGCAATAAGCTTACACACTTTCACTTTCAGTAATTCTTCAGGTTAAAATCATACTATAAAATTCAAAAACTTAAATAAACTCATCATGCGACATCATTAATTTAATTTACATAACAGATTAAAATACTTAAAGAGACAGGCAAACTACTTCAAAGGACATGCCTTTAAAACACGCTTCATATTATAACTATCATTTAAACCTGGTGTCTGATCAGATCAAAGAGTATTAATCAATTTTATCTTATAAACTTTGGTTTTACTTTTTATGTCTCCCCCCAACAGATTCCTTCACTACTTGCATCACTGCAAACCTAAAAATGTGTTCCATCATTCTCTAATATATGTTTGGCTAAAACATTAGTTTTTATTTCTCTTTTCATATCAGATAAATGTCTAGATGTTACTGCACAGTGCTGAATTGTAACACACACAAAGTGCAATAGTTTGAAGGAAGATAAGTAAATGGTGCTTGACGTTCGTTACTTGTTTTGTGAAATATTTACAGAAGATATATGACACTAAACTCCTTTATCAAGTAATCAAAATCTAGGGGAAAGTACACATTCCACCCATCAATGATTTCAACAGTGGTAAAGAAACATTATGAAACTAGTCTCCTCCAGCTGTAGGCAGCCTTTGATTCCATTTTAACTTCAGCTGTGAGAATATTGCAACATGACTAGTTTACAATCTTTGGCAGTCATAATGCAACTGCAGGTTGACTATGACAAAATGCACTGCTAGGTAATGCAAATACCCCTTCTCAAAAAATGCATGTTATGTCAAACGTCAGGAGTGGTGCAGAATCTGCAAGACTGCCTAAATATCATGAATGCATATATGAGCCATCTTTTTGTGAATTATATTTATTGTTATTACCCTACTGTGGTGAAAAATATGCCTAGTCAACAACTCTGAGCTACCACTGTCGAAAAAAATATATAATTTTCTGTCATACCTAATAAATCATGGAATAATTTCAGTTTACAAATTTCAATAGCTAATCTGTAAGCCACTCTTAATTGGGAAGTCTGTTCTGCTGTATTAACTAATATAGTTAATAATGAATGGAAAAAAAGCTACTTTGTCCTAAAAAAATGCTAATAATGTAGTAAAACTGGTGTCTTATCAACACAGATGAATGAAAATAAATGCAATGCTGCTCTCTAGTGGTAAAAGCACATTTCATCAAAAACAGTGTTTAACCCTAGTTATAAGAAATCATTGTGACTTGTACTGACAGGGCCTGTTGATGTACAACAAATTGAAAAAGCTCTTCAATTGATTTTTTTTTGGTTTCATATGTTTGTACTGTCTTTTGTAGGCACCTAAATAAAAAAACTATCAGTGTGTGTGTGTGTGTGTGTGTGTGTGTGTGTGTGTGTGTGTGTGTGTGTGTGTGTGTATATATATATATATATATATATATATATATATATATATATATATATATTTCTGTGTATGTATATATATATATATATATTTCTATCACTTTCTGTCTATCTGAGAATGGGATCATATCCCTTCATTTAATGCAGAAAAACTTTTTGCTATTTCACTAATTTCTTATAAAAATCAGACCCTAAGCCATCTGGGCCTGGAGAGCTACTTTCTTTAACAAAATTTAATATCTTGTCTAACTCTTCTACTGGTATATTCTTCTCTAGTTCTTTTATTTCGTCAACTATTATTTTGTCATGAGCTGCTTTTGTTTTCTCCTTTTTTCCCTCGCAAATTTTCTTCACATACCTCCTCACTACTTCTAAAATACCTTCCTGACTGGCAGCTATTTCTCCCATTCTTCATACTTTCCTCCCTTCCTTTATATTTCACACTTTTGCTTAACAAAGGTGTCACTTCTTCCTTTTACCTTTAAGTACTCACCTCTACTTATCATGTCTTTTATCCTTTTCTTATTTTTCTCCCATATCTTCATAGGTTCATAGGTGGGTACTAGGTTATCAGCCCAAGGGCCTAATAAGCCTAGCCAACAAAGTTCCCTGGCTTACACCAACCCAAGAAAGTTAATTTCCTGTGCCCCTGTTGAGCAGAGCCACAGAAGTGTATTTCCTATTTCCCATCCACTCATCAAGATTTTTCTTGAAGAGTGTTAATGAGGAGTTTTGCTTGACATAGATGGGTAGCTTGATCCAGAGTATGGGAAGTCTCTGGGACAGGAATCTATCCCTCCAACAAGTCCTGTTTATTGTGGTGACAAGGTTTAGGTCCCTAGAGCACATAGCTTGGAGGGATTGGGATTTCTTTAGGTGTAGCATGTCCAACAGCTCCGGGTTTGACATAGCTTTATATGTTAGGCAGAGATTACCTCAGAGTAGGCGATATGCTACAGAGTAAAGCTGAAGTTTTTTGAGACGATCAGTGTAGGGCATCTGTTTGAGGCCAGTAATTCTCTTTGTGAGGTACTTTTGTGGCCTTTCCAGCTGCTGCAGATGTCTTGTGAGGTACATTCCAAAGGGGATGTTGTACTCTATAATGGGTCTAATGAGTGTCGAGTAGAGGGGAACAATGACCTCTTTTTTTCCTGGGTGAGAACCCTTTTATGATGAGGTGTGCCATGTACAAGGACTTCCTGACTACTGTGGCAATGTGATTATCAAAGGAGAGACTACTGTCCACCTGACTCCCAAGGTCTCTTATCACACATTCAGTGTTAAGAAGACTGCCGCCTATGTGGTAGTTCATGGGTACAGCGTTTTTACCAAAGGGAATAACAATGCACTTTTTGGCATTGAGCTTGAGGCCATGGCGCTGACACCAGGCATCTGTCTCAGTGATGCCCTTCTGTAGGTTGTCCACATCATTTGGGGACTCGACTATAGCTCCTAGTTTGTAGTCATCTGTGAACTTCATTAGCCAGAGGCCTTCTGTGTTACCCTGTACTTCAGAGAAGTAGATACCAAACAGGAGAGGTCCCAGGACTGAACCATGTGGTACTCCACTTGTCACTGGTTTGAAGTCAGATTTGGAGTCTGCAACTTTTACAGTGTGGGTTCTGTCAGTGAGCCAGTTGGCAACTCATCTTGTGACATAGGAATTTATACCTAGTTTAGTGAGTTTAGCTATAATTCCAGAATGGGGGATGGTGTCAAAAGCCTTAGCGAGGTCAAGATAGGCTGTGTGAACCACCTTACCCTCGTCCATGGCTTTTGTGACTGCCTCAAAAAAGTCAACCAGGTTCAGGAGGCAAGATCTGCCTTTTACAAACCCGAACTGGGTGGGGTCCAGAGTTTGGAGATTACCAATGTCTTTGTTTATGAATTCCATGATGATACGTTCCATGGCCTTGCAGACCAGGCTCATCAGGCTAATAGGGCCATTGTTCCTAGGATCAGTGATGACTCCCCCTTTGTGGAGTGGGATAACTGTTGTTGTGCGCCATTCAGTGGGCACAAAGTCTGACGTGAGGCTATGATTGAACATGGTGCTTAGGTGGGGAGCCAGTTCTCTCTCTCTCTTTCTTTTTTTCTGTACTCGCCAGGATCTCCTCATCTCCCGAATACTTCATATTCTTTAATTGCTTGCATATATTTTTTTCTTAATCCCCTTTCTTTTCTGCCACCATAAAAACACTTTCTAGATTTCTGTTTGTATATCACCGAGCATTCTGTACAATTTCTGCAAAATGGCCTCATACTTTCATAATTTTCCCACAAAATTCATATTTCTTCTTTCTTTATATCTGTTCCAACTATATTTCCTGTCAATTTCTTAACCTCTTTGTCTTCTTGAGTATATTTTTCCTCTTGCCCAATTCTGGTCCATACTACCATATGATTAGAAAAGCTAACTTTCCATTTTCCTTCTTTTGTCTCCTTTAATCCTTTTGATAATAATACATAATCAATTTCTCTTCTAGTACTTCCCCTTCTATAAGTAAACCACCTTTCTTTGCTTAACCTTAACTTCCACAATCTCATAACATTCCTACAGATTCTTATATCCTATGTTATCTTTCCATCTTTTCCCTTATGTTACAGTTAAAATTTCCCACTATTGATATATCCATATTTAGTGTAAGCAGGGAGAGTTCCCCTAGTGTCCTAGCTAGATTTCCACTGGTCAGTATGAATACCACCTTGGGTTTCCCCTTAAAAGATGCCATTGGCCAAGTGGGACTAATAAACAAATAAACAGAGGTATATATAACTCTAACTTGCAGCATTTGCCAAAGTTAAATGCTAGATATTACTTTCCGTAATCATGTCTCATGCTAACATTACTGATACTGATGCATGCAGTAAAAAAAAAAAAAAAAGGGAGGGTTACAAGGTAATGCATGAGCAGGTATGCATTTTGGAAAGCACATCCTTGACCCAAGTTTTAGCAAAACAGAACTTGTTTATGGTTCGGATAATCAGTGACTGACCTGTTATCACAATGCTTGTTTATGTGTAATGTAATCATGCATATATTAAACTGTGTTTTAAAGTAAACAACAGCAAAGATGAAACTTGGAATAATTCTGTTAAAGCACTGGGTCATTGATCTCTTGCACTTCTCACACATCTACTGCTTATGTATGTTATCTGTGAAATCACTGTACTTTAGTGTAAGGGGAAATTCTTCAAGATACCACAGTGTCACAGTGGCATAACTGGTATACAATCAGAGATATTCACACCTATGTGATGTAAGCGCACAGTCAAGAATACCAAATACATCAGGCCTTACTCTACCCTCAAGCACACACATATGCATATATGTATGTGTTTGTGTGTGTGGGCGTGAAAGTATAACAGCATAACTAAATTGCTGAAGGAAGCATTGTTCTTTTAATAGGGAGCTTCCTATTAAAACAGTCATGTGTCATGAAGCACAAATTTCACAGTAGTGTACTGTGTCAATGAAGGTGGCTTTCTGGCATGAATAAGTGGGTTATGTGGATCTAATTATTGAGAGAAACACCTGGCAGAGGCTGGACAGCGAAAGATTCTGGTCGTACTTTTTTAACTTGTTTTTCCCTAACAGCTGACCTTCAGGGCAGGAGATTCCTAGCATTGTATCTTTAGTGAGAAGCTTAAGATGCTGGTTCTCAAAATACAAAGAAAGGGAAGAAAGCCTACTGCGAACGGTTTTTGGGATGAATGCCTGACAAATCGAACAAGACGTATGGTCGTGAAAAACTCCTAGGCAAAAAAGACACTTATCCTGGCAGTCTTTATGAGGAATCTGTCTCCCACACCGGCATTTACCCTTCCTAGATGACATTAACTCCAAAGAGCACAAAAAAGGGAAGAAAAAATAAATCCCCCAATGGGGCAGTTATCTGCAACTTGCTAGGATTCAGCAAACAGGCGTAGGTGTTACCCGTAGCATGAAAATGTGTACAAGTGGCAAAAAATGGATGTAGAAAAACAGACTGATGGTAAAAAGGAATGTACAGACTGGCAGCAAACAAGTTCTGCACATGGTAGGCCTGAACGTCACCTTCATACCCTATGCTGCGCAAGAAGCATTTGGGTGACGTTTGTCGTACCTTAAAGAAACAGTAGGATTTAGTAGACTGGCTGGACATTGGGCTTCCATGGGAAGAAATCCCATCTGTGAAGAATACTCCAGCAGTGAATGTAAGGACATCTTCTTTTACTGTAAACATTCTATAAGACACATTTTAAAGGTCTGATAAATTGTGTGGCATCAGGTCCCAATCCAAATCCTGTTGTTGCCACACTGACAATGCTGAGGTCTGTGTTGCATTTTTGAAAGTTGTTGTTAAGGATTTATTCATGGTATTAATTGAACAACTTGAGCCATGCTATGCCCACAGACATGTCATTCTCTCCTAGTAAGACTCTGCTGTTTGTTAATTAGTTACTGAAGCTCTGCATGGCTTCTGATTGAATGAGAAATGCCTGTATGGACCTCATTGAAAATGCTTTTGCTATTGCTTTTGATTGAGCTTGAAGAACTTCTTGGCAACTGCTGTAATGATGTGGGCAGTTCTAAAACATGAGATAATGAAGCCTGATTAGACAAATAATGTTCTTTTATAATATCTTTATTCTGAACTGTATTTTATTTGTGGCTCATTAGTTTTACAGAAATTGCTGTTATAATCATATACATTTGTAAGAAACTTTTTGTTTTTCCCTTTTGTTCTTGTGTAGAACATTACTTTCCTTATTCACTTTACCCTGCATGACAAGAAATGTAGCTAACTCATCAACACTAACCAGCAGGCTGCAGGTCCATTTTCATTCTTCCTCACCTTCTCTCCCAACCATCCCCCAACCTAGTTGCTCATAGAGGATCTTTGGAATTTATAGGAACATTTATGCTCCTTTTTTGAGCTTCTGGTGTCTTTTCTATCTATATTGTCTGTTTATCCTGTAGGCAATAAGGCAGCAAACTCGATCTGAGGAAGCTGTAGACAGTGAAGAGCATTAGGGGTAGAGGAAGGAGCTCTAGACTAAGATCCAAGTCAGGGAAATGCATCCAAGTCGGATCTGATGGTTGGCTCCGTGACCCAATAGTGAGGAAGAATGAACATGGTCAACACAGATGCCAAGTTATGGTAAGTACATAACTTCTAATTTGTGCTTAAGAGTTTGATATACTTATTTAGTAACATTATAAAATAGTTTATGCTTAAGAGTTTGATATACTTCTTTAATAACACCTATGGTTTCAGAGATAAGGACATTTGTTTGAAATGTGAGGACACAACTTGATTCTATCAGAAAGCTTAGGCTCCACTCATTGGAAGTTACAGAACACATCTTCCAGAGATCCAGTGAAGGGAATGTAACATCAAGTTCAGTAACCAATTCAACTGTCTTAACAAATGAGACTTACCAGAGTGAATGTTGCAATTAAAACATACTTTAAATATTTATAAAATGGTGTAGCTACAAACTTACAGTCAGTATATTCAACTTCATTCTGTTTTTATATATATATATATATATATATATATATATATATATATATATATATTAGTAAATAATAAATATTAATAAAAACTTTAATATGCTTATGGAAAAGGTTAAGACAGTACTAGATGCTACAGCAGCATATAAGAAAAGTTAAATGGGACCAGTACAATCTAAATGCTTAGGACCTCCAGGCCATTAGCAGAGTAGCTCACGCTGCAGGAATACAACAAAGTACATAGTGATAAATTGTCCTACATTTTTCTTTACTTGATGTGGTGGGGGGCATTTCTGTTGGACATAAGGGCCTGAATTTAAGCAGCAATCACAGCAGATCTAAAAAGATGAAGTCCAAAGTCGGTCTGAATTTATGTGTTGCAGAGCTAATAACTTAAGAAAACATCAACAAATCATAATATAAGTAAACTCTTTAGTGACAGCCATCACTTTATTACAACTCAGATATAGAAGTTAGCATGCACAATGTGTTGACCTAAAATTGTGTCAGAAAGGAAATCTCTAGTCTCTTGTAGGACTGTCCACAAACAACCATGTGGATGGTAGATGACAAATTTACAGTTTGCTCTTGCAATAAAGAAAAATTCAAAGCATTTAGTCATCCTAGAGGTAAACTGAGTTAGCTGAAACCAGGAATTAAAGCAAATAGCCTTGCTCCTGATTCTGCCCCAGCTAGGGTACTGTATTATGCAGACAGCAGGTTGTATTAGCAGATATCCATTGGGTGTACAAAAACTGACATCATACCAAGCTTCCATGATAAAAGCCAGGTCAACATTGCTTAGCAAGTTGTAGATAATCATTAGCTGGTTTCATATTGAGCTGGCATTGGAGCAGACAGCTCTAAGGAGGGGGGGGTGGGCACTGGAGGATGTATTCCAGTGATTTGCCAGTCCTCAAAAAGCTAGATTCTGAGTATTACTTATTTGTTTGACATTAGTTGACTGGGATAGTCTGACTAAGCTAGTGTCTTTTTTCAGCACAGCCCAGGGAGAAAAGCTCCACAATCATCTACAGTAGTTTAAGTCACTAACAAATATAGAGTACATAGCCCATTAATAAGAAAAAGCACAGAGTTACATCACAAGGTTAGACAGATGATCAGTCTGTACAATTGAACGTACAGACTGTGCCAAATGCAGTTTGTCAGAGGTATTTACAGGATACATTCACATGTGCAACAGGAGAACAGATAGTTAATTTAGAAGCAACTTTGTATGTACATGGAGTGTCCTGAGTATAATACAATCTATTTGTCACCTGGTTCAGAAGCAGCATTTTAGACACCATAAGGACAGTAAGTTAAGAAGCAAATTTGTTTGTTCGGGCAATGGCCAAAGCATAATAAAACACTTGGTCATCAGATTCAGTAAAAGTATTTAGTATTCTTAGAGGATATAGATGTTGTAGTCCAGGGTGAAAGTAAGCATGGGGGGAGGTTTAAAGCAAGTTAGTCAAAGTCAAAGTCAAAGTAAACTTTATTGTCGATCAGCTATACACAGCAGTGCAAGCTGAACAAAATTACATTGCTTTGGTCCCCGTGCAAGACATACAATGAAACATATAGTTTGAATGACAGTAAGACTAATGCACATACAGTAATAACTAAAATATTAACAACACAATAAATTACCACAATTGGACATTAAGACATTAGACAGTATTATACTAGTAGGTATTGCAAGACTATGACCTCACATTGTGATTGCTTAGAATATTGCACTTCATCGGTTGTAGTATGATATATTCTGATGTTCATATTGCATATGTATGGAGTGGTGGTTATTCACTCCTGACTATTGTACATTCAGGAAGTAATAGCATAAGAAATCAGGCTAACTGTATCAGTTATTGAAGGAATTTTCCAGAGTGATTACTATAGCTGATACTTCATAGCAAGTGGCATATTGATCTAATTATTCACTGACATGCCTGGCATTCAAGTTCAGAAGCCTGATGGATAGAGGGAAGAAACTTCTGTTCAATCTAGATGTTTTGCAGTATAAGCTGTCATACTGCCTACCTGAGGAAAGGCAGAAGTACATGCCATGGGCAGGGTGAGTGGGATTGTTGATTATTTTCCTAGCTCTTCCACACACTGAGTCTTGTACAGATCATCCATGGATGGGAATAAGGAACCAATAAAATTTTCTGCTGTTCTCACTATGCTCAGGAGAGCTTTGCGGTCAGATGCTTTGCAGTTACCATACCAAACTATGATGTTATTTGAGAGGATGCTTTCGATGGTCCCCCTGTAGAAGGCTTTGAGGATGGACTGAGACAGGTTTGCCTTCCTCAATTTCCATAGGAAGTGCAGACATTGTTTTGCCTTTTTCACTTGTGGGTAATATGAGTTGACCAGGATAGGTCATCTGAGATGTGCACCTCCAGGAACCTGGTGTTTTTGACTCTTTCCACTGCCACCTCCTTAATTTCCAGAGGTTGATGTATCTCCCAAGTCCTCCTGAAGTCCACTATTAATTCTTTAATCTTGCTTACATTTAAGACCAGATTGTTGCGGTTGCACCAGCCTATCAGATGCTCCACTTCATCCCTGTAGGCTGTTTCCTCAACATTTCTGACAAGACCTACGACAGTGGTATTGTCCGTAAACTTGGTGATTTTGTTGGATTCATGCTTGGCCATGCAGTCATGCATCAACAAGGTGAACAGCAGAGGACTCGGGATGCAACCCTGAGGGACACCCATGCTCAGTGTAATACTGATTGAACTGTTATTTCCCACACATACTTTTTGGGGTCTTTTAAAGAGAAAGTCCAGTATTCAGTTACCTAAGACGGTGTTGATGCCCAGGTGGATCAGCTTTGATATCAGATTCTGAGGGTGACAGTGTTAAAGGTGGAACTAAAATCGATGAACAGCATTCTGACATAGCAATTCTTGTTCTCTGAATGTGCCAAGGATTCATGAAGTGCTCTAGCTATTGCATCAGCCGTGCAGCAGTTAGATCTATAAGCAAATTGTAATGTATCCAGAGTTGCAGTTAGGCTTGAAGAGAAATGGATCATGTTCAACAGCTCAAAACACTTCATTGCTGTTGATATAAGAGCAACTGGCCAGTAATCATTTAGGCTTGTCAGTTGGGATTTTTTTTCGTAAGGGAATGACTGATATATTTTTGAAGTAACTGGGTACAATGGCTGGTTGCAAAGATGTGTTGAAGAAATCTGTTAGTACAGTGGACAGTTGGGTAGCACAGTGTCTTACAACCCTTCCCATTATATTATCAGGACCAGCTGCTTTTCTTGGGTTTACTTGCCTCAGAGTCTTCAGAAAATCAGATGTTCTTAGACATAGAACTTCCTCACCCTGTTCGACAGGGAGCTTATTTGGCAGAGTGTTCTTGTCCATATCAAATCTGTTGAAGTAGGTGTTGAGTTTGTTCAGAAAGTCTGTATTGTTATTACATGGTGTGAATGCAGGCCTGTAATCAGTTATGGCTTGAATGCCTTGCCTGAGACCCCTGGAGTTCCTTTGGTCAGAGAATTGTCCCTGAATTTTACGTCCGTAGGTCCTTTTAGCCTCCTGTATACCTCTACTTTGTTCTGGCCACTCTTAGGGTATCCTTGTCTTTTGATTTAAATTCAGCATTTCTTGCCTTTAGGAACTCATATACTTCACCAGATAGCCAGGGTTTTTGATTAGTGTGCATGGTGATACATTTCATAACTGTTATGTCATTAACACATTTTGAAATATAGGCCATTACAGGTTCCGTATACTCATCCAGGTCTATATTGTGGTTCTTTACAGCTGCATCTCTAAGCATTGACCAGTTCGTACATTTGAAGCAGTCCTGTAGTGCCAAGACTGCTCCCTCAGATCATATCCTTACTTGTTTGGTTGTAGTTTAAGTTGTGAGGGGTAATGATGTTTAGAGAGAGAGGGTGAGAGAGGTAAGGGAGGAGAAATGAGGGTTTTTAAGGTGTTGAAGTTGTGAAAGGGGTGTTAGTAGAGTCAAGGATGGAAGGTAGACTGGACTCCATCAGGTCCTATTTAAATCACAGGCGAGGTTTAAGTCTTTAGAATGGGTAATTCTGGGCTGTTTGTTTTGTGGATATGCAGGAGGTCCATCAGAGTGGGGTTTGTCAATGCTCTGTATGCTAAGAATAGATCTCCCATCAACAGCCAGTAGGAGACAGAATACAGGGATAAGGCCATGAGATGCTCTGCATAGGGCATTTTACTTACATTCTGTATTTGTTTAGTAAGAGATCTCTGTGTACATTCCATTTGTTGGATATACCTAGTTAGGTACATACCAAATGGGGCATTGTACTCAGTGACAGGTCTGAAGAATGCCAAATACAGTGGAACAGTGACTTCTTAGGACCTAGATGTCATACTTTTGTTTATAAGTTGCGCATCATAGAATGATTTCCTTACTATTGTAGACACATGACAGTCAAAGTCTAGATTACTGTCTATGTGTGTCCATAAGTCCCTGACTACTGGACCAACTCTAATGGGTGTCTTGTTAATATGATAGTTACGAGGGGTGGATGGCTTCCCGAAGGATACTATCATTCATTTCTTGGCATTTAGTTTTAGTCCATGGCTCTGACACCAGTTGTTTGTCTGTGTCAGCCCTTCCTGGAGACATTTCACCACAGGAAAATAGTGGTGGGACTAGTGCCTGCCAAAGAAATGTACCCACAAGCATCCCTGCCACCCCTCCTCAACCAGCCACCATGTTTTTTGCACAAAATATGAAGGTGACTACAGCACTGGAAGATAAAACCTAGCAGTTGTGTAGAAGTGAACAGGTGTAAATCCTTAATAAAAATGATTTTTCCTACTGAATACAAGTAGACATGGCAGTAGTAGTTATGATAATAAAGCAAAATAATAACAGATTCTGAGTAATGCCACTCATCGAATGATAAAAAAATAATTGCCAAGTCCATTAAAATAAGTAGCAGCTAACAGTAGAACTTAATTTCTTGAAACCTAGCAACATCTAGGGCTAATAGTTAGCAGGAGTTAAAGGAAATCATTTCAAAAGCCAGAACTATGCAATGTTAAAAGTGATACTTAGTGTCTTAGTCATAGCATGAGCTAGGTCACATGAGCAAATCAAGTAGTAGTTGTCAGGGTGGCTGAGTGGTCTAAGGTGCAGCGTTACGTTCACATTCTGCCCTGGAGGCATAGGTTCAAATCCACATCTGAAAATGAATTTGACTAGTAGTTAGTGCAGAGGGTTAAGGCTATGAGCTGTTAATGAAATATTTTTTTTGCAAACTTGAGAAATTCACTGAACCAGACAGTGCCAGACAGTGATTTGGGGCAATTGGGGAATTGGGTTAGGCTCCTCAATAGTCTCCTGAACCACATGACTAGTAATTTGCTATGAACATAATAGAGATATGAAGCTGTGTTAATAATGGACACTGGCAAAAGAAATTCCAGTGGTGTTTTTTTCCAGTTAAGAAATGCATCAGTTACTGCAGAGGGTGTGTCAGGTTAAACAGTAACAATCTCAAGAACTTCAAAGGAACAGTAGAACTACAGCAAAATAATCCTTCCTGGATACCTGTTAAAATCTTAGCAAACAACTGACCAAAGTAGATATTCCATGCAGGCTCGGCCACACAAATGTTTATTCAGAAAAATAGCCAGAAAGCAGTGAAATGCAGATTCAATGAAGCTGCAAAGCAAAAGAGGTAGGCTATAAATAAAAAAAAAATTCCAACCCATGGCAGAGCTGCAAGGCCAGGAACTCCATACCTTATTGGCTCACATACCCCTATTGTGTTACAATATTCTACTTCTCCATTTTGCACAGTGGTTTATTTCAGACTGTTCTCCTTCACTTCTACATTCCATTCTTTAAATAATTGAGATTATCATATTAGCCTTGCTTCTTTCTCCTTCCTCTTCTCTGTGCTGTTTCCTAGTACATCTCCTTCCCCCTGTTTTACTCAAGTTTATTTTATTTTGTTTTTTCCCCTTTGTGTTCTTATAAATCTATACCCTTCTTACCTTTTTTAGCCAGAAAAAGATTACTCCCCTGTCCTGCCACTTGTTGTGTGGTCAGTATGTTAGACACTTTATTTTTATTTCCATTTTTATTTAAATTAAATTAAAACAACAGTACCACATTTATCTTTTGTGGACTGATTTTGTCTTGCAGTGATACAAGTTTAACTAATCTTTCTTCTGCTTCTTTTATACCTTTGCATACTGTACATAATCTCATGCCTTCTTGGTTAAATGGATTTAACTAAGAAAAAAAAACAAGAATGAAACGAAAAGGGTGAGAATTCCATCTTTCTTTTTTTTTCCTGGTGTGCATCTTTTTACTTGTGGTATTTTCTAGGGTAGTATACTCATCTGTTCCATTTTACAGTTTACACTCTCACCATCTGAGGGATCTTGGCTCCTCTGTTTCACCATGTCTGTCTTTTTTCTTTCTAGTGCAGTCTGTATTTTTTTCTTCTTCTTCTTCTTCTCTTGTCCAGTCTGTTAAGCTATTCTTTTTCTTTTGTGCTTTTGATTCCTCAAAATATAAGCACCTTTTCTACAGTTCTTTTTCTGTTCCTCAATCTGTCTGACACTTATCCTTCTTGCCATAATTGTTCCTTTCGCATCTATAATTTTTTTCTATCTTTATGTTCTTTTTTCCTTGTCTCTCTCTCTCTCTTGCTCTCTCTTGCTGCCTTTCTGTCCTTGTCATTCTTTCTATCAACATTGTTCATCTGCTCTTCTTTTTAAGTTATTCTCCCTCTCCCTTTTGCTCTGTTGTGATAGTGTAATGGAACTGTTGTGATTGAACATTTTCCTTTCCTTCTCTTTCTGCTTCATTTTCGTGTTTTCTACCCACCCTCCCTCACTCCCATTCTTGCACTCTGTTCTTTGTAATTGTCTTCCTTTCTTTCTTTAGGGACTCCAATGATTCCTCTGGTCTTCTGGCTGTGAGTTTTCATCCTTTCCCCACACTCACTGGCCTGTCCAGCAACTAGACAGTTGTGTCAAATCCCTGGCATTTTAGATCATCCTTCACTGGGTTGTAGGCTTTTTTTCCTGGTAAGAACAATTGAATGACCAGCCATTACTCTTAATACTACCCTCTCTTCTGTCATCTTTTGTTCATTGCTATAAGTAAGTGTTCAGTATGCTGATGTAAATGCATGTGGCTTGTAGTACATGATACCTCTATGTATTTGGATCTTTTGATTTTGCATAATCAGTCCACATCCTTGAGTGGTCACAGAGGTGGTGGTGGTGTTTTACTATAATACCCCTTAGCTTTGTTCTGAGAATTATTTATTTAACATTTGTTAACAGGGATAGTCCGAATGGGCTTGTGCCCTTTTTTCAGTGGAAGCCCGGGGACAAAAGCTCCACCATACAAAATATATAGGATACTCACAGTAAAAAATATGCAAGAAAATATGCACAGTACAGGTTAAACTAGAAAATAGAAAGTAACATGCAAGTATATAATACGTAGTACAAATTGTGCTAGAAATATATAAAATCACAAAAAAGCTAATATAGGAATAAGGAAAAATATATGAACATAATTGTACAAGTAAGGTAACAATTTAGGAAAGAAGGCCATTAAAAAGGGAGGCAAGTATAGAGGAAGTAGGTAGGAACAGAGTTAGAGAATAAGGGGAATTAAGGAAAAGGTCAGGAAAGGTAGTTATAGCAGTAAATTTAGTGAGTAAAAGTATGAGGGGAAGTAAGAGTAGGAGGAGGAAGAAAGAAGAGGTGACAGTAGAAGATTATGCTGAATGCACTTTTAATAGAACTTTCAGTCACATCACTTGGTTTCTGCAGTGATACATATATACTTGATTTGTATAGCATGTGCTCTGTTACTTTGGCAAAACTTTTGTCAAGTAGTCTAGATTTGTTCTATTAGTAAGAGGCACTTATCCCCTGACACCATCTAATTTTGAAATAGAAAAAGGGAAGTTATAGTATACATACTACACACTGCGCAATGAAGTGTTTTTGCTGATGAAAAAAGAAAACATGGCTGCTGTTCCTACTTGTTTGTCTTTTTGGCTTTTCCCGGTTAGGGGTCGCCACAGCGGAACTCCAGTCCGCTAATGATTGGCAGTAAATTTTTTTTTATGGTGCTGAGTTGCCAGCCAGATGCCCAACCTTCAGCAAAGGCACACCCATTCATGCATGTCTTTCGGAGGCCCTTGACCACAGGGAGGACATGCAGACTCCACACAGAAGGCACTCCAGCCGTGAATCGAACAGAAGAACCTCTTGCTGTGAGGCAACAACGCTACTGCTGTACCACCATGGCTTCGCTGTTCCTACTGTTTATTATAAATCTAAAAAAGTGCATATATTATATATTTTGTAAATTTCATACCAGTGGAGTCTCTCAGTGTTTTCATCTTCAAACATCATCTATATCAAACTCAGCATCAGAAAGAAAACAAAACAAAAAAAAATCTGAGTGGAATTTTTATTGTATTTTTTTATCCGAGTTAAAATAATTACTCACAGCTTGCAATAATATATCAAAATTCCAGCTGATATGCTGAAATGTTGCAACCCATGCACTAGTTCAGGTCCCATATGTGTAACAAAGCAACATACTAAAGTGCACCTTTGCACTATTTTTGGAAAATAATGCATTATCTGTAGAAATGCATGTAGTGAGACAATGTTTTGCTATACCTAGGTGCTTTTTTCCCAGGAAGAAAGGATCGTGCCAGTGCAACATCACCAATGTTGTCTTCTTGCAATCTTCTTAAGTTACGCTATCGAAAGTCAGGGGGCTAGGTGTAGCAGAACATTGCTGAAGCTACATTATTTACATAGTTTAAACATTTTTCTAACTTCATTTTGCACTTGCTCTGGGGTTCCTGTGACTCACAAGTTTCCATTCTTGATCTACTCTTGTTCGTCCATTGCAATTCTCAGCCTGCTAATTTCCTCTTCCATAATATGTATTTTCTTCATGCATTTCATTAGTTGTTGATCCGGTCCTTTTATATTCCCTTGTGATTGTCTGTCTCTTCTTGGAGTATGACCACAACAAATCTTGATGCCCTGTTACTAATCCTTTCAAGAAAGCTGTCTTCTGCCACCTTAAAGGATTTTCAGTATTTTTTCCTTATATATCTGTCTTCTGCCACCTTAAAAGATTTTCAGTATTTTTTCCTTATATATCATTTTCCACAACTTCACTTTTTGTTGGGCTTTTCTCTGCTTTGCAGTTGTGCTCTCTGTTTATTTTTTTTCTCCTCAGGACCACATTTCATTTTTACTATTTTTGTCTTTTTCTGCTGGCTTGATTTGGAGATCTGATTTCAGGCTGCCACTTTATAAGAGTTTGGTCACTCTCTCAACATGTAATATATTTTATGTGTTGTCTTATAGCTGATTGCTTAACTGGTGTGATCAGAGTACAGAGAAGCTGCAGAAGAACTTAAAAGATTAAAATTATTCCACAAGCTAATATCAGGCTTAACACCTGCTCATCTAGTAGCCTGTGTTTTGCCTTTATGTAACTTATTTAGAATGATTTTAAATTGATTTTCTTGTAGTATGAAATTTTTACCATCCAGGGCATCTGAAGAAAATTAATATGTATACTCTTTTCTGTGAAAAATATAAACCATGCAGGATATGAACTTCAAATTCCTGATTTTCCATTCTTTTTTCACTCATTTGAACAATGGATATTGTTATAGAAATCTTGAGATACCAGCATTACTTTAATCTTCCCTGAGCAGCATGTGTAAACAATCTTTTATGTGAATGCCAGTGACTGAAAACATGAATAAAAAAGCTACATGGAATGCCTGGCTAAAAGGGCATCAGCCAAGATAAGATAGTGCTTAGGAATAATTCCTCTCTTTATCAAGGCATAATTATTAATATAAATAAATATTTGTATTGAAATAATTCCTCTAATAATCAAATGTCAGACAACAGATGCAAACTAGCTATAAGACTTCACAGTGGGTTTTTAGAATTGTCAGCTCAGCCTGCTATTAGGATAAAGATAGACTGGAAAGGTCACAACAGCCTGAAACAAGGGTCACACACTGACACACACTAATGTATTATAACAGCAGGAATGTCTCTTCTATTAGAAGTTGTATAAAACATGTATTAATCAGTACTTTTCTATTTCTATCAAAACATTCCTAAACTATATGTGTAAAGAATGCAAATAATGTAAAATACATGATTTGTAAAATGTACATATATGCCATTAATATCAAAGACATAGCTCTCAACCTTCCATCTCCAAAATGAGGAACACTAGCCCTCATAATGTGGAACAAATGGGCAAAATGTGGAACACATACTAATTATCACCTTCAACTAGGAAGGACATAGGATGGTTAAAATATGCTGGTTTTACTTATAAAGAAGATCTTTTAATGAATTAATATGATTCATTTCAATTCCTAACACTGAATGTGTGACAGAGTCTTTCAATGTGGAACATTGAGGAACTTTGAGGAACATGAACTTTTTAAGACCCCAAATGAACACTTGAGAGGTATGATCAAAGAGTCAGGAAATGTATATTGTTATATTTCACACATTAGCCATAGAATGAATGACAGGAGAAGATGTTGTGCCTTGCATATACATGCTGCAAAGCTGCAGACTTTATATGAAGTTTTTATTAAGCTTTTGTATTGTACTACTTTGTGAGTTGCAAACTTTCATTAGTTCTGAATTATTCAACAACAGTAATAATGTAAATATGAACTGCAACTGTAACAATAATAAATAGCATTTCTCATTAGAAATGTGATAGACAATTAAGCAGTAAGAACATATGATGATAAAGCAAGCTGAAGAAAGGAATACTGACACTGTACTTGTCACTAAAATAGGGAAGAAACCTGTTTTAGTAGTAACTTTTAAAAGTCTGCTCACAAGCAATTTTAAATAGATGTATAACCTGATTTGGACACAATGTATGTCTAAAGAGGCAGGGCTGTATCTTTCAAGATTGTATAAAAACCCTGTCCTCATCTGTAATCTTTGTCAGTCAGTAAACCAAACTAGCTAGTCAAGGAATAATAAAAACTGGACTGACCCTGGGATGCCTTGCTTTGCTAATCATTTATTCTTCTTGTTATTCTAACTGCCTATATTTTTTTCCTCATAGGTTCAGTGCTTGTAGATACGTTTACAGATATATACTGAATATAAAATTACTAGAAATAACGGAGTAAATCAATATTCAGATTTACCTGAAAATAATACTTTTTCTGAAAACTTTGTTTCAGAAATGGAATAATAACAACAAATATGAAAAACATCCCTCTCTTGTGTGTGTATGTGTGTGCATGCGTGCACATGTGCCTGTGTGCACGTTTGTCTGCACATGTGCATGTCTGCAAATGTGTTCAAATGGGTCCTTTATAGACACAATTAATTACTGAAGATCCATGGTATGCAATATTATGTTTATGTAATATTCCCTGCTTTAATTTTTCTGTTTCACAACTTGGTTTGTGCTGAAATGTTTCTATATGTGCCAGACTACTGCCAATGCCCACTGAAATTGTAAAATAAACTTTTTAGAGCAAGTGTCAATTTAGAGGCTAAACAAAGAGCTTCAAATTCTTGCAGGATTTGAACTTCAAATTCCTGATTTTCCATTATTTGTTCATGCCTAGTCAAGGCTAATGTTGACAGACTGTGTAATTGTTAACCCTCTATATTACTGTTTGTGAAATATAAATGGCAGTCTCAGTAAGTCAGCTAAATAGCACTTCACAGTATTTTATTATACCAAATCAACTTCCCAGCTAGTGAGGTCATATATATAAACTGATTCTTTCAGTGTTTAAGGTAAAGTATTTCAGTGAGATCAGGATTAACCAGCCACTTAAAAATCTTTCTCTAATGACAAATGCAAACCAAGCTAATTAGCTGAAAATAACTATTTTTGCTTACTTGAAAAATAATGCCCTAAGATGCTAACAGAATGGGATTGTCTCCCAAGTATTGCGTCTTCATATGCAGGTGCTGTTAAAATGTGACATAGTTTAAGTACCTAAGGAAAACTCTTCAGTTTCAAGAGCTCTCTTATATATCAATAGCTCAAAAACTACAATAGATGGAATTAATGCATGTTTTGTCATGGTATCTTATGCAGAGAGTTTCCTGACCTTTGAGGTTTACAGTCTGTCTGATTCAAACTTTCATTGCCAATATTGCTCAGTGTTGTATTGATCTACTTAGTTCCCAGTGACACTGATCTATTTAAAATCAAAACCCCTGAAAGAAGGTTGAGCAGATATGGCAAATTACCCATCCATTAACTGTACTTTTCTGCCTCTCCTAGGGCAGACAGTTTTACAGAGAAAAAAATCCCTAGTAACCATTATCAGTGAAACCTTATAAAAGGCAAAGTACTGAATACTGTAATTGACACACAAAAACACACACACACACACACACACACACACACACACACACACACACACACATTTTATATATATATATATATATATATATATATATATATATATATATAATATGCATGTGTGTGTGTGTGTGTGTGTGTGTGTGTGTGTGTATGCATGTATATATATATATATATATATATATATATATATATATATAATATGTCTCTTTCGGCTTTTCCCGGTTAGGGGTCACCACAGCAGATCTCCAGCCCGCTAATGATTGGTAGTGGATTTTTATGTACCGGGTTACCAGCCCTGACGCACAACCTTCAACGAAGGCACGCCCCGTTCACGTATGCCTCCACACAGAAGATGGTCTAGCTGAGTATTGAACGAGGCAACGTCTTGCTATGAGGTGACAACACTACTGCAGCACCACCACCGCAGTATATATATATATATATATATATATATATATATATATATATATATATATGTGTGTATATATGTGTGTATATATATATATATATATATATATATATATATATATATATATATATATACATACATATATTGCAGAGAAGTAACCAATTTCATTTTCTGCTTCTCTAAATAAGGTTAACCTTATACTACTTGACTATGACTTTTTCATGTAAAGCTTTTGGTTTCTGGGTCAAGCATTCCACTTTCCAGTTGTAAATGCATACTGGAATAAAAAGTACAGCTATGTGTCAAATTTAGACATACCGTTTTATCTATTTTTTATATAAAATAGCATAAATAATATAATGCTAGAAAGCAGCTATTGCTATATGGTATAATGAAAATATAGTACGTTTGTTTTTATCTCTGGGTTTATAGTTTATTTGACTAAGAAGACCCATGGAATGTTTTCCATTAAACCACACAGAAAAAAAAGTCATGACACTATCTTTTGACCAAAAAACAAAATTGCAAATAGATTTTTGGAATAGTGCTCTAAATGTCTAACTTACCTTGGTTTATAAATCAAATAACAGCTTGCTTTCAGGCTGCCATATCAACAAAACAAAATGCAATAAATAAAAATGAACATGATCATGTGTTTTTGAAGTCAATAAACCAGATTTATAGACCGATAATTATTTGCTGCAGTGTATAAAATACAGCACCTGTGAAACATGTACAAGTCTGGGTGGAACAGATTTATGTAGTTTGACATTTATTTATCTAGATATCCATCTGCTAAATAGGATTCTGCAGGTGTGATAACACTTGACATCCTTCCTTGTATCACTCTTGCAATATTACTGACTCTTGACATCCTGCCAATCATAGCCATACATCCAGTCAGTATTCCAAAGCCTGAGCTCTTTCCTGTCATACTGTATGTTCAATGTATGACCTTAAACATGAGAGAGCCAAGATTTACATAAGGGATGTACAGGCATAAATTACCTCAGAACTTTTTTGCTGCCAGCCCGAATACTGAACTTTTGATTCTACTCTGGTCTGTCTGCTATATGATCTGTGTCATTTTCCTTTCCCTTGTGCAGAAAAGTATCCCTGTTAGAGACCCTTACTTTTCCTTCAGATTTGTGACTAGAATATTTTGTTTCATGTCATCTAAGAGGGCGAAAATGTGATTTTAGGGTGCAAATTCTTTACAGGGACAATCACTTTAACTGTGCATTTTGTTAGTCATAACTACAAAGAATGTTCTGTCTGTCAGTTCTTTGTCCTAAGACCTGAAGAAACCTATTATCTTCCTTAAAAATACAAAAAATACACCTGGAAAATTAAAGTCTTAAGGAGCTTGTTCAAGGTAAGATGGCTTCTGAGGCTTCACATACAGACCTCCCACCTCTGCCAAACATGGATTTCAAGAAATCTAAACCTAAGGTTTTGGCTGTCTGGTCAGACCCATACATCTCCACTGTGTTTCTTAATGAGCCCTCAGACTGCCTGGGTTCTTTGGCTACTCCTACTGTTGTGTCCCCTTCAGAGGCCAATATGGCATAGCCCCCTTGCATGCCCATTCCTACTGAAATGAAGTCTGCTTTAGTTGAGAAGGGGAAACCGTGGCTTATTATTTTTGAGACTTGAGGGCATACCTCAAATTCTCATTAGAGAGGAAGTACTTAGCTCTCTACTAGAGGTACATCAGTACTCAGAGCCACCACATTTTGTGTCAGCAGATATCCTCAGAAAAAGAGGCAGAAAACCAAACATATCTCTGCCTGTTAATAGCCTATTAAAGATACACAAAAGGAGTAGTATGATTTTCTTAAGGTTTTTTTAAAGCCATTGTATCTCTCAAGCCCACCATGGTTCTTTTCCTCTGCTCCTGCTACTTCTTCTCTTCTTAAGAGGAAAGAGGAAAGAGATTCTTCTCCTAAAGATGAGGATTTTGAATCTGATGAGATTGTTTGGGATACTCCTCACTTTTTCATTGTCTATTTGTTATAAATCTAAAAATGAAGAAGCTATTTCCCTAAATTCTCCTTAGGAAGAACTCCCATTTGGAGATACAGTTCTAAAAATGATGCAGCATTTTCAGGGGGGGGGTACACAGTTGTCAGATATGCAAAATAGATATCATGATCTCTTGTACAATTCTTAAATGTTCTGCCATTCCTCTTGTTTTGGAGGTTTTACAGGAAACTTTTATCATTACTTCCCTCAATCCAGAATCCCAGCTACTGCCCCTAAGAAATCTGATGGATTCTTCTGACCCTGCTGTAATTCCTTGATCTCTGATAAGCCTATTAAACTTCTTCCCTCTTCCAATAGTCTTCTCAATGATAAAGATAAAACTATCAGACTGGTATGGTTAGGTACAGGTCCAAAGTGCTTGGTCAGTCTCAGACAGCAATGACTACATTAATGCCAAAGAAATGAAGGTTCTCATCCTAGTGCTTCAAGTCTTGGATCACCTTTGGATCCCCAAATCTACACAGACAACTCTATGGTCATGTGATTTACAAACAAGTTGGTGTGTGGGGGGTCAGAAAGTCCTATCACCTCTGCAGATTAAACATGACTGCTTGAGACTCTACTATCCAGTATAATCCCTCTCTCTCTCTACAAGCAGTGTGTGTGTGTGTGTGTGTGTGTGTGTGTATATATATATATATATATATATATATATATATATATATATATCCCATCAAAGATAAACACAGTGGCAGACTCTGTGAGCAGATCAAGGATAGACTCTAATGCATGACTGTGAAACAGAGAGGCCTTCCTGGAGATTGTCCATTAGTGGAGTACTCCACAAATATATCCATTTGCCTCCATTCAGAGCAGGTAACACATACTTTTGTGTTCTGGAGTACCATGCCCAGAAACATGAACGATGGATGTCATGCCTTTCTTGTGGAAGGGGAAATTCCATATGCCTTTCCTCCCTTCCCTTTGATTCCCAAAGTCCTTCTCAAAATCAAGAATGACAAGCCCAAAATCTTGAGGGTGACTACCTTTTGACCCAGACAGCACTAGTTACCCTTTCTGTTTCATCTGGCCATGGGCAATCAGCTTTAGAGGAATTGCCCAGGCTTTTGTAAGCTTATAGGATATATGACTATCCTTGGGAGGATATTCCAACAGTCAGTAATACTGCAACAGTGATCAGTTGGACATCTACCATTATGGTAAGTTCTTACACAACTGAACTTTCTCCAAAAAACACTTAGAGCAGGGCAAGGTCAACACATTACATTATTATTTAAATAATAACTTTTAGTCTCTTGAGTCTGTCTTCAACATTATCAAAAACATACAAGAAGTAAGACTGAGGAATATGAGTCTTTTCTCAGGATACACAAAGGTCAGTGCTCATGTGAGCATAGAGGTGGTTAGAGAACTGTATGTTGAGGCTAAAATGGTTGAAATGGTTTAACTTGAAGTAGTGTTGAAGGAGTAACATAAAGTTATAAGATGTGAAGTTGTTCTACCTCGCCGTTCATTCTTACAGGTGGGTTCGGAGCTGATCCTCAGCTCCGAGTTGGGCTATTACAAAGCTCGAGGACTTCAGATAGCTCAAGGCCAAGTCCCTATCCCATGATGCACCTAGAGTTACCTTAGATCTAGTTTGCCGCTGCAATAGATCAGAGGTTCTCATTAGCTCGGGCCAGTAAAAACCTTATTTTCTTGAAATATTTTTCATAATATTGATAAATCTTTCTGAATAATAGTTTTAGATACTTAGATAAGCTCTTACAGCCTTTTTGTGTAGTTTCACTTCCCTTTGCATGCCTTTAGATAGTGGCTTTCTGTCACAACTTTGATATATTTATCTATCTACAATTTAGATAAATAGTTTTGTGTGTGTGTGTGACTACTATTTTGTCCATAGTTTTTAAAGGGCTTGTTTGATTATTATTGTTTGGGTGTGTGTAGTTTTAGAGCACCCTTTTTGATACTGTGTGTTATAGTATGGCTGACCAAGACAAAGACAAACACCCTAAATCAGGGTATAAAAAATGTCCTAAATGTGGGCAGAAAATGTCTATCACTGACAGTCATGTAAATTGTGTTTATTGTTTGGGAGCATTGCATCTCCAGGAAAGCTGCTCCAGCTGTCATTCTTTCTCTTCTAGGGTTCTCCAGGAGAGAAAGAGAAAATTGATCAACAGAGGTTTACTTAAACCTTCATTCCAAGAAGCTTTGAGTGACCAAGATGGATCCAGTAAGTCCTCAAAGTCTTCCAAGAATTCTGAGAGTAAGAAATCTAAAAAGTCTTTGAAGACGGTTCCACAGACCTCGGAGTCGACCATCTTATCCTTTCTGAGCCAGTCCCCGGTTTTGGAACTGGTATTTGAAGTGCCTAATTCTCCAGTCTTACAGTCTGTACCACCATCTATCCACTCATCTCGGTCTTCTATTAGCCTTTCTGATTTGGATGTGGATCGTGTAGTGCAGAAGCTTTTACTGGCACCGGCCTTTGCTAAATTCTTATCAGCTCTGACCCAAGCGGTTTTGGAACCGAAGACCCTTTTACCAGCTACTACTCTTCCTCCTATGAGCCATACCGGTCCTTCGGAGCTGGAGGAGTCAGACTTATTGATCGCGGAACCTTCAGAGCTGATGCCTGCTCCAGTGTCTTCAGCTCCATTTACTGTGATGTCCTCGGCGCCGATCGAGGAATCTAGGAGCAGAAACTCACTGGTCACGTCCAGGGAGGATATTCGGACTGACTTGTTGGTTCCGACTCTACCTCTCGGGGCTTCGGCTCAGATGAGCTCAGCTCCTACCTCTGGCTTGGAGCCCACTATCCCAGTGCCGATATCGGTTCCGAGCTGGCAACTTGTTTCAAGCTAATGGATCCGAGCTCCTAGCTCCTCCCTTCACCCATAATCCCCTGCTAACCCTCCATGACCTCAGATCTAGTTTGCCATGCTTGTGATAGCTGGATCCTTTTCTTGAGCTCTGCAGATAAGTGGGAAAAAGTTAACTTTTTTCTAGCATTTTTCGTCAGGAATTTCTTTTTTAGTTTAAATTAATACTTGTAAAGTGTGTCTGAGTTAGGTTCCCTATTTTTTAATTAATACCCTCCCTTCACTGGTCGCTAATGTGAGAGTGTTTGTTGAGTGTCTTTTGGGGCCTGTGTGTGTGTGTAGTTGTTTTTTCTTTTCCTTTTTAGTTAAAAAAAAAAAAAAAACAAAAGGAATGGCTAAGGCCCCAAAAGCCATATTTTCTAAATGTACCGAGTGTGGCCATAAGCTCTCTCCGGCTGATGGCCACACTCGGTGCGTTCGGTGCCTTAGGGTTGAACACCTCACCTCGGGCTGTACTATCTGTGCAACGTTCAACCCCAGGGCACTGAAAGAACGGAGGTCGAAGCTGGTCCTGGCGGGACTTCTACCCCCGGATTCAGCTTTGGCCTCCGCTACCTCTGCTACTCCCGTGGCTCCATCACAGCCTGTGGTGGTTGCCACTCCTGCCCCCCTGCTCCGACTGGGACTCAAACTCCCGCTAAAGTGTCGGAGGACAGGGAGGCCAGGAGGGAGAAACGGAGGGAGAAGCACCACAAGCGGCGGGCTGAGACCTCCGTTTTGGCCCCACCAGCTAAGCGGGCTTCTCCCTCCATTGCTTCTAGGTCTCCTCCTCCTCAGCTCCGATCCCCTTCTTTCTCCCCGGGGCCCGAAGAGGAGGAGACCCGATCTCCGTCGAGGTCATCGAGGCAGCATTCCAGGCCTTCCTCGGTGGCCTCTTCGAGATCCACTTTCAGCTTATCAGATGCAGACTTGGACCGGATGATGCGAAGGTTCATCCAGGCCCAGCTGCAGATGGGAGTGCTCTTGCATCCCCCCCCTCAGGGGGGAGCTCGACACCTTTTTTCCACCCAATTGCTCCTTCTCCAACCCGCTACCCGGGTTCGGAGCGCTCGGAGCCGAGCAGCCTTGGAGCCGGGGGTGGGTCGGCGCTGACAGTACTTGGTACTTTGGATCCGACCGTACCCTCGAGTCTGTCGGATCCAACCTCTCAGAGCCGTGGTCCGAGCTTTGGATCCGGGGGATTCAGTGTACCTTCGGCTCCATCCAGGTCGGAGCACACTGGTCCCTTGGATCCGACGGTCTCGGCGCCGGCTCCGATCCCTTCATCAGATCCGAGTGGGAGCCGACTTTCGGATCCATTGGAGAGTGGCTCTCCCTCGGCATTTGATGTTGTGGAGAGGGCTCTGTTGAGAGCATCCGGTCCTTGCATCGACTCCTCCCTGCACTCCCTCTCTGCTGGACCAGGCTTCCATCACCCGGCCAAAGGGACAGCCTGCTTCGATGTCACAGATAGTTCCATTGGAACAAGATGTTGCTGGCGAGGCCTCCTCGGACAGTCCCCCTGAGGAAGCTCCCCACAAGCATAAGTGCAAAAGGAGGCACGTGGACTCCCCTGAGTCCTTAACCGAGGACACAGACTTGGAGGAAGGGGAAGGCTCTCCAAGATCACCCCCTGAGGATGTCTCCTTTGGAGACATCATGGAGATGCTGAGAATCAGAGGTGGGTGGTCTGCCCCCAAGTCTTCCTCTGATGAGTCCATGTTTCTGAAGGCATTCGAGGCAGGCCCGTCTACCTCCTGGGTGTCCTCTCCAGCCAATCCCCTGGTGGACCTTATTACCACCAGGGCATGGAAGGATCCGGACACCGTGGAGCCAATACCGAAGTGACCGGATAGGATTCTTAGCCCCCCCTCAGACCGGTCACATTGGAGTAAGGGCCCCCCTGTAGATGCCATGTTGATGGCGGCAGCCACAAAGAGGGAATTGGCTCAGGAGAGTCCCTCAGTCCATCCACCGAGCAAAGAGTCACGTTTGATGGATCGCTTAGGGAAGCGACTCTTTAGTTCAGCGACCTTCTCAGTAAGGTCTCTGAACTATATGGCACATGTCATCAGGATGCAGCGGGATCTTATCAAAGAATACGCTGCATCCCCCCTGAGTCCATGTTGGAGGAGGATAAACAATTGTACTCCACCTGAATGGCCACTCTGAGATCTATTTCAAACACCTCTATGCGGCTGTTGTCCCACGCCACAGAGGGAGCCGCTAGGGCCAGCGGAGCAGGCCTAGTCATGAGACGTCAGGCCTGGCTCCGTCATTGTGACTTTACAGAGCCCTTTAAAGCATCCTTTGCGAACGCCCCCTTTGATGGTTCTGCCCTTTTTGGCAAAACAGTTCGTGAGATGCTTGTCCAGAGTGAGAAGGATGGGAAGACATTGTCTACCGTCAGAGTCTGCTTCTCTGCTCCCCAGTGGTCCTTTTCAAGGAACCAAAATGGTCAGAAGAAGATGTGGTTCTGGAAATCACAACATTCCCAACCAGCTCCGGACAACCAGTCCTACTGTGGCAGAGGTGGACAGGGAGGACATCGCCCCAGGAGCAGAGGGGCTCAGAGAAATTTCGGGTCCAGAGAGGCTTTCTCTGAGTGGCCCGCGCAGCAGCCCTGAGGGGTTGCCCGGCTGCTCCACTCTGGAGGCAGTCAGGGGACGTTTTTTGAAACATCTAGCGGCATGGGAGTCCATCGCAACAGACCGCTGGGTACTTTGCATCATATCCAGAGGGTACAAAATACCAATTCTCCATGTCCCCCAATCCAAGAACCTCCCCGATGTACCACCCAATCACAGGGAGGCCGCAGCCGCAGAAATACAGCAACTGCTAACAAAAAGAGCCATCCAGCCCGTCCCCCAAGACCAGCTTGGATTAGGGTTCTACTCCAGGTTCTTTTTGGTGCCAAAAAAGACGGGGGATCTGAGACCCATCCTAGACCTTTCTCACTTGAAGCTGTCAGTAACCAAGGAAAAATTCTGAATGGCCACTCTTCAATCTATCCTCCCCCTTTTGAGGGAGAACGATTGGATGTGCTCTATAGACCTCAAGGATGGTATTACCACATCTTAATGGACAAATGATCCAGGAGGTTCCTTCGCTTCCGGCTGGGAGCCAGTCACTACCAGTTCAGGGTCCTTCCCTTTGGCCTCACCACAGCCCCCAGGGTGTTCACCAAAGTGTTAGCAGTGATTGCGGCCCACCTGAGACTCCAGGGAATTCAGGTCTTCCCATATCTGGACGACTGGCTCCTGACCGCACCAACAAGGCATCTACTTTGCTCGGCCAGAGACTTCTTTCTCCATCTAGCCCGACAACTAGGCATTACTATCAATGTTGGCAAATCTCTACTGGCTCCAACACAGATCATAGAATTCATAGGTGCCAGAATAAACACCAGAGATTTGCGAGCCTTCCTAACTGCCGAGAGAATCAGAAATCTACAACTTCATGTGTGGGCTATCCTTCATTCAGAGGCTTCACCAGCGGAATTGATCCTGAGGGCACTAGGCTCCATGGCAGCAGCGATTACACTCCTTCCATGCACCCATTTGAACATGCGAGTCCTGCAATGGACTCTGTTAGTGCAATGGTCCTTCCTATCCCTTCCTCTCCACCATCCCATTGCTATCAGCAAGGCTTGCAGAAGGGCGCTACTATGGTGGCTCCAAGCATCGAACTTCCATATGGGCCGTCCCTTCTGCACCTCTCCCCCTATCGCCACTGTGACCACGGATGCTTCCCGCCTCGGGTGGGGGGGGGCATTACTCAGGCAGGACAGTCCAAGGCATGTGAAATGATACAGAGACCTCCCTGCATATCAACGTTCTGGAGATGAGAGCGGTGCTGTTGGCATTGCAAGCACTTCAGAGCTTCCTCCCCGCAGGAACGATTGCAATTCACTCGGACAACATGTCAGTGGTCTGGTATATCAACAAACAGGGGGGAACCAGATCTTATCCTCTTTGCCGCGAAGCCATGAGAGTGTGGGAATGGGTGATCTCCAACAACCGCTTTCTGATTGCAATGCACATTCCGGGGAGGACCACCATCCTAGTGGACAAGCTCAGCCGCACCCTTCTTACCCCTTACGAGTGGTCTCTCAATCCTCTAGTAGCGAAGCAGATATTCACAACATGGGGGCAACCCTGCTGCGATCTTTTTGCATCTCCATCAAATGCCAAATGCGACAATTTCTTCGCTCTAATCCCCCCACCAGGGAAATCTCCAAGAGACGCTCTGGTGCATGCTTGGCCACCCGTTCTACTCTATGCCTATCCTCCTCTTCCAGTGACGATACAACTCTTACAGAAAGCCTCGTGGTTGGGGAGCAAGATGATTCTCATTGCCCCATTCTGGCCTCGACAAATTTGGTTCCCTTACCTGTGGTCTCACCTTGTGAATCACCCTTGGATTCTAGATCCCATTCCGGATCTCATCTCCCATCCATTGGACTTGCCAACTCCAAACCTGGACAATCTGAAACTGACAGCTTGGTTGCTCCAGTTCCACTCCTAGTTAGGACTCCCGGTATCTCTTCACCAGTCAAAGCCATCCTCGTGGCAGCACATAAGCCCTCCACCAGGAAAGTGTATCACAGCAAATGGAAACATTTTTCCATCTGGGCAGAGCGCCGTGATCTAGATCCCTTTACGGCTCTTCTTCCATCCATTTTAGACTTCCTAACTGAACTCTTTCAAGAAGGCGGTAGTTGTTCAACTGTCAAAGTGCAATTGGCAGCCATTTCTCATTATCATGTGGGACATGATACAGGACCCTTGATGTCAGCCAAATTGTGTAAAACCTTTCTCAAGGGTACCTTTTTACTTAGACCTCCTGTAAAAGAAGCCGTACCCCCATGGGATCTTACCTTAGTTCTTCAAGCCTTGACTGCTCCACCCTTTGAACCCACTGCTTCAGTGGATCTCAAATTCTTGTCATGAAAAACAGCATTTCTTGTAGCCATTACTTCAGCGAAAAGAGTGTCGGAACTTCAGGCTCTTTCTGTAAAGCCTCCATACCTGATTTTTCACCCTGATAGAGTGTACCTCAGGATCAATCCCTCCTTCCTTCCCAAGATAGCATCAGAAACCAACATAAACCAATCCATAAATTTACCGGTTTTCTTCCCTAAATATCAAAATAAGGGGGAATACAAGCTGCACTCATTGGATGTTCATAGGCAGCTTCATTTTTATACTCATAGGACGGCTGGCCATAGACAATCCGACCAGCTGTTTGTTTCCTTTGCCAAATTTAACTTGGGGAAAGCTATCTCTAAAGTATCTTTATCTCGCTGGATTTCCCAATGTATCCTACTAGCTCATCAAACCTCGGGTAGACCCGCACCAGAAGGAGTTCGTGCTCATTCCACTTGCTCCATTTCTACTTCTGCGGCTTTCAAGTCTAGAGTTCCTTTGGATGATATTTGTTCTGCAGCCACTTGGGCTTCATCTCATACCTTTATCAACCACTACAAGCTAGACCTGCTTTCTAGAGGGAGAGCATCCTTTGGCTCTGCGGTGCTTCGTAATATCCTTCCATGATGGCCACCCTGGGTACAGGTAGCTGGGGACTCTGTCCCATAGGTTGCTGACAAATGAACAATCCTACTTCAGATTTAGAAGTTATGTACTCACCATAACGTTCCATCTGAGTAGGTAGTTCATTTGTCTGCAACCATCCCCCCCTCCTTCCCCCTGACCTTCTTTGGATCTATTAGTTTTTAGATATCCTTTGTTGGATATATATGTAGAGGCAAACTCGATCTGAGGTCATGGAGGGTTAGCAGGGGATTATGGGTGAAGGGAGGAGCTAGGATCTCGGATCCATTAGCTTGAAACAAGTTGCCGGCTCGGATCCGATATCGGATCCGTAACCCACAGGTTGCAGACAAATGAACTACCTACTCAGATGGAACGTTATGGTGAGTACATAACTTCTAATTTCCTTGGATCCATCGATCCCTTCTCATCAGAGCAGAGGTGCTTTCGATTCCATGAGGAGAGTTATGTCTCCTAAGACATCTTTGAGTTCAGGTCTGGCTACCTCCTCCCCTAAAGCGCCTGTGTCTACTTCTGGTTCACAGATCCTTGCCAAGCATAGAGACCCAGAGTCTCATGAGGCCTCTGCTCTTCCGAGACCTCACCACAAGCCCCCACTGATGAGGTTCCCAGGAAGAGAATCTGTAAAAGGAAGCATCTAGACTCCCCACAGGAGTCCATGACATCTCATACCAACTTGGATGAATCAGAAGGGTCCCCATTGTTCCCCTCTGAGGATATCTCATTTGCTGAGATATTAGAAATCCTTAGGTAGAAGAGTGACTGGCAGTCCACTAACCCTATGAAGACGAGTCGATTATCCTGAAGGCGGTCTTAGCTCTCCACCACTTGGGTGTCTCTGCCCTTCGATGAGCCTATGCAGCTGGTCTCACGAAGGGTGTGGGAGTCTCCGGACACCATGGAGACAGTCCACAGGAGGCCTAATAAATTTATTTCTGCTCCCCAGGATGAATATTTTCTGACAAAGGGTGTGCCAGTTGATGCCATGGTGGTGGTAGCAGCCACCAAAAAGGAAATTTCAGAAACTTCCTCTTCTATCCATCCTCCTAACAGAGATTCTAGGATCATGGATAGATATGGGAAGCGCATTTACAGTTCAGTGACTTTTGCACTACGTTCGCTCAACTATCTAACCCATTTTACTAGACTGCAAAGAGATCTCCTTAAAGAGCTCTTCAGGGTACAGTAGCTGCAGGAGCTTCAGATAAAGTTGCCTCCCAGCTTTCTACTCTCAACTCCATAGTTAACTCGTCCATGCGCCTCATTTCATATGCAGCTGATGGAACGAGCAGGGCAGCAGGTACAGGAATTGCTCTTAGGAGACATTCCTGGATGCGCTTGTGTTCCTTCATGGAGCCCTTCAAGTCATCTTTTGTAAATGCCCCTTTTGATGGCTCGTCCTTTTTCAGGCCCAAAGTTAAAGAAACTTTGACCAGGTGTGAGCAGAAAGGAAAGACTCTGTCTGCTGTTGGAGTCCATTTTTCCACACCTACCAGACCCTACCCCAAGGGTCAAAAGGTAGGAAATATGTGGTTCCAAAAAGCCCAAGGAGCCTTTCAAGACACAGATGGTGAACCCCCTCTAGGGGCAGAGGAGGGGGCAATAATGGAAAATGCCACCCTCATGGCAGAGGGGGTCCAAAAAACCAGGGTGATAGAGATCACTTCTTTGAGAAGCCCTACCAGTGCTCCTGAAAG